>NC_047106.1:136097052-136284552 GCF_902500255.1 Thalassophryne amazonica
CACACACACACACACACACACACACACACACACACACACACACACACACACACACACACACACACACACACATATATATATATATATATATACAACCCCTGGCAAACATTATGGAATCACCGGCCTCGGAGGATGTTCATTCAGTTCACAGTTCAATTCAATTTAATTCAGATCACAGACATGACACAAAACTAAAGTCATTTCAAATGGCAACTTTCTGGCTTTAAGAAACACTATAGGAAATCAAGAAAAAAAGATTGTGGCAGTCAGTAACGGTTACTTTTTTAGACCAAGCAGAGGAAACAAATATGGAATCACTCAGTTCTGAGGAATAAATTATGGAATCATCCTGTAAATTTTCATCCCCAAAACTAACACCTGCATCATATCAGACCTGCTCGTTAGTCTGCATCTAAAAAGGAGTGATCACACCTTGGAGAGCTGTTGCACCAAGTGGACTGACATGAATCATGGCTCCAACACGAGAGATGTCAATTGAAACAAAGGAGAGGATTATCAAACTCTTAAAAGAGGGTAAATCATCACGCAATGTTGCAAAAGATGTTGGTTGTTCACAGTCAGCTGTGTCTAAACTCTGGACCAAATACAAACAACATGGGAAGGTTGTTAAAGGCAAACATACTGGTAGACCAAGGAAGACATCAAAGCGTCAAGACAGAAAACTTAAAGCAATATGTCTCAAAAATTGAAAAATGCACAACAAAACAAATGAGGAACGAATGGGAGGAAACTGGAGTCAACGTCTGTGACCGAACTGTTAAGAAACCGCCTAAAGGAAATGGGATTTACATACAGAAAAGCTAAACAAAAGCCATCATTAACACCTAAACAGAAAAAAACAAGGTTACAATGGGCTAAGGAAAAGCAATCGTGGACTGTGGATGACTGGATGAAAGTCATATTCAGTGATGAATCTCTAATCTGCATTGGGCAAGGTGATGATGCTGGAACTTTTGTTTGGTGCCGTTCCAATGAGATTTATAAAGATGACTGCCTGAAGAGAACATGTAAATTTCCATAGTCATTGATGATATGGGACTGCATGTCAGGTAAAGGCACTGAGGAGATGGCTGTCATTACATCATCAATAAATGCACAAGTTTATGTTGATATTTTGGACACTTTTCTTATCCCATCAATTGAAAGGATGTCTGGGGATGATGAAATAATTTTTCAAGATGATAATGCATCTTGCCATAGAGCAAAAACTGTGAAAACATTCCTTGCAAAAACACACATAGGGTCAATGTCATGGCCTGCAAATAGTCCGGCTCTTAATCCAATTGAAAATCTTTGGTGGAAGTTGAAGAAAATGGTCCATGACAAGGCTCCAACCTGCAAAGCTGATCTGGCAACAGCAATCAGAGAAAGTTGGAGCCAGAATGATGAAGAGTACTGGTTGTCACTAATTAAGTCCATGCCTCAGAGACTGCAAGCTGTTATAAAAGAGGTGGTGCAACAAAATACTAGTGATGTGTTGGAGCATTCTTTTGTTTTTCATGATTCCATAATTTTTTCCTCAGAATTGAGTGATTCCATATTTTTTTTTCCCTCTGCTTAGTCTAAAAAAGTAACCGTTACCGACTGCCACAATTTTTTTTTTCCTGATTTCTTATAGTGTTTCTTAAAGCCAGAAAGTTGCCATTTGAAATGACTTTAGTTTTGTGTCATGTCTGTGATCTGCTTTTTTTCTACAAAATTAAACAACTGAATGAACATCCTCCGAGGCCGGTGATTCCATAATTTTTGCCAGGGGTTGTATTTAGAGAACAAACAATCTTTTCAATTGTAAACAAAAGAGGTTTAACCACTAAAAACAGTTTGAGCCATGAAACAACATACCAAAACTATTAGATCAACCCCAAAGCTAGTGCACTATTATAATAGGACAGCAGGTTGTGAAGAGTTGATAAATAACAAAATTTAATTTATGATATTTACATCATAATGAGCAGCCTATATACAACGTGCCATTGGAGAACACAGGCTCTATGCCCGCTTACTGGCTGATTGAAAGGGTGCTGCCCCATCAGCAGTTAGAACTACATCACTTTTTCAAATGATCTGCAGAGTGCCATTATGATACAGAAAACATGCGTTTGCCTGATACATTATGATCAACGCTAGGCAAGTGATACACATGTACACTCGACACCTTTATTTTTAGAAAATGTGCAAATGTTTAGAAATACATGTACAAATTGCAAGAAAAGACAGCTTGATATTTTATCCAGTAAACTTTTAAAGTTTAATTTACAGCAAGTGATTAAAAGCTCTCTGCTAAGAGTGAAAACCTTCATTCCAAGAAGGAATAGGCTGTATTCTGATAAGTATTATATCATAGTGATTGTGTATAAGTTTGATTAAAATTCATGTGGCTTGACTCCAGTTTCCTCCTATTCATTCCTCATTTGTTTTGTTGTGCATTTTCGATTTTTGAGACATATTGCTTTAAGTTTTCTGTCTTGACGCTTTGATGTCTTCCTTGGTCTACCAGTATGTTTGCCTTTAACAACCTTCCCATGTTTGTATTTGGTCCAGAGTTTAGACACAGCTGACTGTGAACAACCAACATCTTTTGCAACATTGCATGATGATTTACCCTCTTTTAAGAGTTGGATAATCCTCTCCTTTGTTTCAATTGACATCTCTCGTGTTGGAGCCATGAGTCATGTCAGTCCACTTGGTGCAACAGCTCTCCAAGGTGTGATCACTCCTTTTTAGATGCAGACTAAAGAGCAGATCTGATTTGATGCAGGTGTTAGTTTTGGGGATGAAAATTTACAGGGTGATTCCATAATTTCTTCCTCAGAATTGAGTGAGTCCATATTTTTTTTCCCTCTGCTTGGTCTAAAAAAGTAACCGTTACTGACTGCCACAATTTTTTTTCCTGATTTTTTAGTGTTTCTTAAAGCCAGAAAGCTGCCATTTGAAATGACTTTAGTTTTGTGTCATGTCTATGATCTGCTTTTTTTCTACAAAATTAAACAAATGAATGAACATCCTCCGAGGCCGGTGATTCCATAATTATTGCCAGGGGTTGTAGATAGATTATATCTATAACATGAAATAATCTCAAAATAATAGATATTGTCATTATCGTTTATCATGACATTTATTGGCAATTTGTCAGTCAGCAAAATCTGTCCATGTGACGGCAAACAAGTGGCACAAGTTTAACGCTTAATTTGATTAATTTTCCTTGCGCATACAGCCAAGACATTCACAGAGCTCTGAGCAAACAAAATCTATTCTATACTCAAATGTATTTTGTGTTTGCTCTCCACATAAACATATAATGTCTTTCACTCAGGTGTCACTCTTAATTTTGTACAGTGTGTGTGCTCAACTCCACACAGCACACAAACTAATCAAACACAGAAACCAACTAGTCACATTGTGTAAATAAATTTGAATGAATTGCTCAGTAGCTATTCAATGCCTTATCCAGGGTCTGTCAGATAAATGCTACAACAGGATGTTTCACAAACATTTTTGACTGTACCTCTTTACAATAATTTGTATAGCTATTATCCATCCATCCACTTTCGATACCCACTTACTCCAGTTAAGGGTCATGGGGGGCTGGAGCCCATCCCAGCAGTCATAGGGCATGAGGCAGGGAACACCCTGGACACACACACACACACACACACACACACACACACACACACACACACCTACAGTCAATTTAAAGTTTCCAATTCACCTAACACACGTCTTTGGATGTGAGAGGAAGCCGGCAAGAGGGAAACCACACAAATACGGGGGGAGCATGCAAACGCCATACAGAAAGGAGCACGTGGGAAGCGATCCCATGGTCTTCTTGCTATGAGGCAACAGTGCTAACCACTTAGCCACTAGTCACATTCAACTCCGCTTCTTCTGATGTCATGTAAATCTCAATGTTCTCCAAACTTAAAAAAAAAAAAAAAAAAAAAAAAAAAAAAACAGTGCAGGTCGCACCAACACACCTCTCGGACAGTCTGTCATTGTTCATTTGGCTGAAACAGAGTTGGTCACGCAACATTCACATTATGTCTATAAAAAAAATACTTTGATCTCTCCTGGATGAAGTGCTACTTCTTCCCAACTAGTCTTAAAACAAAGCCCAAAATGAAGCAATTAAGTCTGATTTTTATAGATTCTGCAACTTAAAGGTCAACTTCATTGGTTTTTATAAAAACAGATTTCTCTCTCTGTCACTACCCCATCATGCAGCTGTCATACCAGTGCTTTACCATTTAGAAGTATGTATTGTGCAGTTTGAAGTAAAATGAACAGAGTGTGATATAACAGTTTTACTACCTAATCTCAGAATCTGTATTAACCCCTTCCTACCTGAAACAACTTGAGATCTCCAATGCATTCTGGTGCATTTTCAGGTTTATTTACCCACCATAAAAAAAAACCTCCAAGAATGGGGGGGTTCAGTTCAATTTTTCCACCCCAGTCTTTTCAAAACTTGTATTGTGCTACCAACCTTTAGTACAAAAAACATCCAAAAAAGAAATGCCAATTCAAAGACCTCAAAAATAATAATTCTCAGTATCAATGTAAATGGAACAATAGGACTATTTATCATACATTAATGCATCAACTTGTTCAACCTTTACTCACCGAGTTTTCCTAGTTTTGGCAGGAGGTTTGGAGCTATTGATTATCTCAGTTTTCAAATTCTTGGCCAACTTCAAATACAAAAAAAATAATAAAAAAATCTAAGTTATTTAAACTTAGATTTTTTTTTTTCTTGTAGTTTCGGCAGTAACAATTAAAAAACTGTGCAGCTTTATTTGGCAAAAATAAAAATAGGCCGAATACTCAGTTTGACTGTAGCTAAAAGGTAATTTAGCTGATACACTTCAGCAGAGCACTAACGTCATGTATCATTTTCACTCACCTCAGACAAACTTTTGCCTATTGCTCAAACTCGTTAATCTTGTGGTTTTGACTCGCAGACAGAGTTAAACTCTCGCCTGAATGCTAACGGCATTAGCATTTTTAGCAGCTGAATGCTCCACCCGTCAGCGCCACTTAATGTATGATTACTGGAGGAAAAATGCAGCTCATGACTTGTAATGTCCACAACAAAGTAAACCATTAGGAAAACAACAGCGCAGTCCCTAAAAATATGAATCTATATGCTCTTAAGCCCAAAACTAATGAACCCTTCTTTGAAAATTATTGGCGGCTTGCAAACCAACACAGTTCATTACCGCCACCAACTGTTTGGGTGTGAAATTGAAATTAACTGAATGCATTTTGACGTAATGTTGTCAAAGATAACCTGGAAACGGTCACCACATAAGAAAAAACCCTGATTTCCGGTCATTTCTGGAAAACTTTCATCACTGTAGATGCATTTGTCAGAATTACTGCCAACCATTCTTCAGTACGGGCAACAAATAAGGACTTGTCCGCACGGATACGATACGATCACTTTGTCATTTTCAAATAGTGTTTCGTAAACATGGCAGTGTTTCAAGATTTATCAGAGTCCAAACTAAAACCAAAAAAAAAAAAGGAAAAAAAGCTGTAGTAGATATACCAGGCCCATATGTATGTTGCACAAGTGCATGTGCGTGGACTTTTCTATCATTTAGGGCTGCAGCTATCCATTATTTTAGTAATCAAATATTCTATCGATTAATCGAGTAATCTGATAAAAAGTACTTTTGTGTTTTTAAACAAGATCAATAGTCCAGGGCTGTCCATAAGCAATGGCACAATGTCATGGTGCCAAAGTGTTGGCATTTTGCTGAAATGGCGATGGGATGTGGCCTTCTATTTTGTTTTCTCCGATTTGTAAAAATTAACCATTGTTAAGTTTGTTTGTTTTAATATATATATATATATATATATATATATATATATAAAGGTTGATGGACTGGGCCCCTGCGTGATTTTCTTTTATCCCTCTTTCTCTGTAATTCAGCAGTTGCATTTCAGCTGGAGGTTGAACATGCAGCCTCGCAGTCAGTTTTTTAAATTATTTTATTTAAGTTACCGTGTTTGTGAAGTGTTGTGTGTTGCCCAAAAACGCAAAAATTAAAAAGCCAAACACTCAGTGTGAGTCTGAGGGAAACACAGAAGAAAGAGTGGACTTCTGCTGTTTGACAATGTAGCTGGGGAACAGAGCTGTGACTCGCCTGGTCTGAGAGCTCCTCACACCGGGCAGAGAGAGACAGCAGCCGGCCACCGGGTCAATAGTCCCTCCCCACGTAGAGCAGACCGTGTGTTTTTTAAAAATAAACACACTGCTTCGCTTGAAATGCACAGTAAGTCCATTTCAGATGATCAGTGTGGACCATCTTTCTCTTAAAAGGCTTTATTTTATTCTGTGTGTCACGTTGGAAAGCGGTAGCTGTCGTTGCTAATTTGATTAGCTGTTATGCTCCAGTCTTCTTCTGTTTTTTTTCTGTGGACGTTGCAGCGCCACACACAGGCCTGGCATATGTACTACAACGTTAAAGCTTCGAGGCACAGAATTTGCCTCGAACATTTTTTGTACTCAAATTATTCGAGTTACTCGACTAATCGTTTCAGCCCTACTATCATTCACTTTGTATGGCTGGAAATCCACAGGGAGAGAGGAGCTACGAGCTAAAAATTAAATTATTAATTTTCCACACTTCAGGTTGGATCCATCTTGTGTGTACATGCATGTGTGAGCGGGTGCACCTGCATTTCTCAGTCATTCAAGTGGGCAGCGTCAACTGAAAAAATGACCGCTGGATAATTAAGCATCTTTCACTGGACTTTCTAAGGTTGGAAAACAACACAGCTGTGAAAAATACAGTTAAAAAGGAAAAAAAAACTGGGGATGGGGGGGTATTGAAGGGACTGAAAGAAAGAGTCATGTAACCGTCTTCCGCTTCCGAAAACACACTTTTGTCCATTTCTGAGCGGATGACAATGCCACACAGGAAAAAAAAAAAAAAAAAAAAACTTCTGGATTTTACAAATCTTGGAAGGTGAGTATAAACTTTAAAGTGTCGAATAATATATTAACATATTCCACGTGAGGTGTTTTTTGTGCAGCTGCTTACAGCAGTCTAAAAATAATACACATGCCTATGATAAATCCAAAGGTAATGCACTGTACAGAAATGTAGAAAATGGATTGATTTAATGTTTAGCTGGTTCTGTCTGCCATGATGACAGCTGCTAGTTGATGCTGCAGGTTGTGGTCCGAACAGTAATCGGGCTGCAGATTACTCAGAAGCTATGGTATTCACAACATTAAGTGATTAATTATGAGCTACTGTAGTTAGATATGTGATGCTGTGACACAATTGTTTCAGAAACATTCCGTACTCCTCATGCACACGGAGCTGTACGGCAGCATTACGGCAGCCAGCATTTTTACATTTAGCCACTCTGGGCCCGGTTTTCAAATACCATCATTTCAGGCTCCTGAAAATGCAGTTTACTTGTGGATGAAATGCCAAAATGACACAAAACTTGCATAGTTACACCTGAGAAAGCCACGAGGCATTTGCACACAATCACCAAGCTGATTTTCAGACTTGTGGAAAAATACTGTTCATGCACACATGCTCAAGAAGGCACTGGAAAGAAGGGCTGAGTGATGGCCAAAAAAAGAAATAAAAAATAAATAAATAAAAAAAATGTTTTACCTATATTTAAATAATATTCATCACCACATACAATTTAAAAAAATGCTGCCAGCTGGATTTGATGGCATTTTATTTTGGAAAACACTTTGTATGTAGCCTAAGCTTAAGAAGTGATAACTAATAATTTAAATATCGGGAATACATCATACCCATAGGTGGATAAAGTTTAATTTTATTGTCAGTTTTTTGTGCCTCTCCCTGGTCTCATTCTCTTTCGCTTTTGTTTCCACTGTATTTCCAGCACCTTCTTTGGTTACTCAAACAACCAAACTGTGGTCGGAAATGATAGTGCAATTTCACGTGTTAGTCAAGAACTGCAGACGTTACTCTCACGTTTAGTCATCAGGATTTTAATAGGCTGTTAGATCTGTTCATATCATATATAAATATTCAAGCTCATCATTGTCAAGTTTAATTTTATCACAATATGCTCTGATCATTTTATAGCCCAGCTGTAGTCTAAAGGCTTTGCTGCATCACTGTGAAGCAATTACAAAAAAAAAAAAAAAAAAAAAAAAAAAAAAACATGGGGTCCCCTCAATGAAAACCACTCCTTAGACACACAAAAAGAAAGAATAAATGTAACTTATAGACAATAAGGACAGGTGTTGCAATGGTCAATATCCTTTTACGATCATGGACTTTCAACACCACACATGACCGCAACCGATGAGTCAATCATGTCTCATTTCACAAACACCATAAAATTCAGGGCTAGGAAGTAGGACAAAATGGATTCATAACTTCTTTCTCAATCAGGTATCAATATCTATACCGCTGTTACCAAAAACATTCCTTGGGCAGAATGGAGACTTGATACCAGTTTCACAGGACACTGCAGTTTGAAAATATCATGATTCAAAAACAAAGACTGCTACAAACAAACCTCATATCATTCTGCACGGATCAGTCAGTGAGCTTTACAAAGTCAAAACCAGCACAGCATGTCCGAAGGAGGTGGTAAGGATATTTGGAAGCCACTAAAAGTTTTTTTTTTCTTAAAATCTAATCCTTTCTTTGTATAAAAAAGGACAGCAGTAAATTGAACCCTGCTCATACTGGCCAGTGCCTAATGAAGAGATGTCCTTTTCATTAAATTACCTGTTTAAAAAAAATGCTGTATTAAGTGCACAGTGATTTAAATCTGTAAATCCTATGCCATTTCACATTCATTTCTACAGGCAACACTTTGATGAAAGTCAAACTCATAGGTCATATGATGCTAATCAGTTTAGTAGAAGATACAAAAAAATAATCCCTGAATTATAAAGAAACGTAAGTGAACTCCATCCTGCTCTATCTGAACTTGTCTGTTGGTGTGGGTGTTTGAAACACACATATTGAGAGATTTACTTTTTGCATGTGAAATGCATAAACAAATCAAAATATGGGAAATATCAAGGGGCCAAATACTTTTGCAAGGCACTGTACCCGTTTGTGTTTGATCAGGCAAATCAGTACCTTACATAAATTTTGAAACAAAAGGTTTAAGCTAAGGCCTAATTTACAAAATGTCATCTTCATCCAATAAAGAGGTGCAACTGTTTCAATGCATCTCACTCACAGACACACACACACACACACACACACACACACACACACACACACCAGCTGCAAAGCCAGGCAGCTCATTGTTTGCTCAAAGATACGTCAACGATATGAGCAACAAGAACAAACCAAGGAACTGCAGTTAATGGAAAGGCCTTCATAATCGTGAAAGCAAGAGTTCTAAATATTTAACAGTTTTAAAAGTACATTATGCCATCTAGCAAATTAAAAATAAATAAAAATCAATGAATGAAAAAGTGACTAAACCAACTTGAAATAAGTCTCTTTGGCTTCTCCCTTGTTTCATTCAGGGTCACCAGAGCAGATCAGAGGTGGATCTGCATACTGAACTGGCACAAGTTCTATGCCGGGTGCCCTTCCTGACACCTTGAACTAGGAACTGTCCGCACTGGAAACAAGTGCACTTAATTAACTTCTTTGCCACAAAACTATCACAGTAAGCCTGAAGTGATATAAAACTGGTCAAAAAATTTAAAGAAACAAAAACTGTAATAACTAGATAAGAAAATTGTTGAAATCGCTGTGAATTTATCAATTAGCTGGGACTCTGATGTCCCAAATAACTGCTAAAAATACAGCCACAGGATTTTTGTTTTTAATATAACAGTGAACATTTAATTTGGATTTTTGTATGTGTGCGTGTTTTATATTTTCCTTCTTCCTACTTAATAAATGTTCAGTATAAGGTGTTAATTGTTATGTTACTGGTATGTCAAAATGTCTACTGGTCATTTCTCTGTGCAGCTGCATCGTACACGCGGCACACAGGAATGAACCAGAGCCGAGCATGTTTGGCTGTTGAGATAGTCTGATGTGGCTACGCTTTATGTTAAAATTAAAATACAAAGCAGAGTGTTTCTGACAAGGACCCAATACAAAAGAGTTCCCCTTTGATTCAGCATGTGACAGCTGGCCTGAAATGAACAAAAGGTGGCTCAACGTCACTATCTAGTTTGTAATTTAGGGATGGGCATCGTCAAGATTTTAACAGCACTACTACTATTTGCAGTACTGCTCATCAGTCCGGTACTTTAATAGTATTCTTAAGGTACTTTTTGGGGCAAATCAAATTAAGAAGAGAATTATGAATGCTTTATTTCTACAAACCATTTGAAACAGTCAAGTGCAACTGCACTTTTGAGCATTTAATTGTCCATGCCATGATGATTCTGTGTGTGTGTGAGAGTGAGACAGAACTAGTCACAGTTTTATTTATGATTGAAAGGACCAAAAAAAAAAAAAAAAAAAAACACGATCAGCCTTTCACTCTCTCTTACTTTCAAATGCTTTGTGTGCACGCACACATGAAAACCAGCACTCAGTCTTCACAGTTGCATGCACACACACATGTCCGAGCGAGGTGATTCAGAGGTACTCCACATGCAGTCGCACAAACACGAGGTCCGAGCGATAAAAAGAGACCAGATGTGGAGTGTTACAAGAAGACATGCAAGCAGTATCATTAAGGGCGAAGCTTATCGATACTCCAGTAATTTTGTACAGGGTTTCAGTACCCATCCTGGTATTATATGTTTTCATTTGTTTCGGAATAAAATATTTCTAATCTATGATAGAGTGTTGTCTCTGAACTTAAATCAATATGTCAGGTCCTACTAACAGACATCAACTCTGTGCAGTAAAATTCTCTGTCATTAATTATACCCCTCCAGGTTGCCAAATTAGCCTTCTAATTACTAGCCTTAAGCTTCAGTGTTCCCTACCAGAGCGATGCATCTGGACCCCGTCGGAACCCCAAGCCTGACATATGGTTGCCTCACTCTTAAGATGTCAAAAAATCCTAACACCAAGGGAACTATTCAGTATGACTACAGCTATCTGTAGGGCAGTTAGATATTCAAAGCATTTCTCAAGGGCATCCATCTCAGAGGAAATCCTGGGGTTTAAAACTCCGCTTCAACAGTCATACAAGCACTGCACATTGAAAACAACAACACAGTTTGACACTTGGACCTTAATCTATTTTCAAACTGACTGCATGCCAAAGCTGAATTATCACAAGTCAAGATCAGGACAGCAGTTAGATCTCCACTGAACATAAACACTTCCATGGATCTCAACTGATCTAAAGTGACGTAACTAGTGTGTTGAGGATTTCAGAATCCAGACAAAGTCTCCAGTAGCTGTGCTCCCTTTCAGTAGCCTGATTAAAAGCACAGGTCTGCCAACACTGAATGAGCAGAAGTCATTATCACACACACTCCTGTGTGTTTTATTAAAACAGTCCCAATCAGGAATTTGGCAGTCCCAACAGCAGCTGGCAGAGAAAAGAATCAGCTGTTTATGTCGGCCTTTTGTGCAAAGCGCTGTCTGACTTGTTCCAGAGTTGAATGAATGAATGGAGTTTATTCAGCACGCACATAAACAAAAAACAAAATACCAACATAAACTCTTACTAACATAAAAAAAAACAAAAAAAAAATACAACAATAACTCAGTTTCTCAAATTAGGTGCGGCCGAAAGGGCATGGGCTGAAGCAAAAGCTTATAAACGCCCACCCCGTACACCCGTTACTATCCACAGTTAAATACACTCAAATAAGACAGAAATCAGAAAATAACATAACTAAACAGAATAGAACAATTTCATATTTACATTTTATTCTACATTAGAATATAGTTAGGTACTAACAATTGCATCAGTGGCATTCCATTATTTTCGATTCATTTAAAGTTTAACACATTTTTACCTTCTAAGCAATTACAAATAGTCTTGCACCCTGATCATTATTGGCATAATGTCATACACCAAATACTGTTCAATATCTATACAATAGTCTACACTTCTAACTCTATAAACATTTTTACTCGTTTATGTACTGTTAACATAATTTCTTCATATTTCTTTTTGAACTTATAAGTGTTTCCACACAATTTAATGTGGTTGTCCAAATTATTCCATAATTTAACTCCACATACCAACACACACCAACTTTTCAGAGTAGTTCTTACATAATTTACTATAAAGTTACCACATCCCCTCAATCCATACTGTCCTCCTTTCTTACAGAACAGTTTCTGTATATTACATGGCAGTTCATTTTTATTGGCTTTAAACATTAGTAATGCAGTATGAAACTTTACCAAATCAGTCATTTTTAATAATTTTGACCTGATAAACAATTCATTTGTGTGGTCTAGATATCCTACTTTATGCAAAATTCTAACTGCGCGTTTTTGTAGTATAACGAGGGGATGAAGTGAACTCTTATAGTTGTTACCCCATACGTCTATACAGTAAGTTAAATAAGGCAAAATCAATGTACAATATAACACTTGAAGGGCATCATGCTCCAACAAATATTTAACTTTATTAATAACTGTGAGACCTTTGGAAACTTTACTCTGTATATATCTAATGTGCTTTTTCCAGCTTATTTTTTCATCCATTATTACACCAAGAAATTTACATTCTGATACTCTTTCAATTTGAACACCATTTATACATATCTTTATCTCAGAGTTTACTTTGTAATTTCCGAAAAACATTATTTGAGTTTTATCTAGATTTAAAGATTATTTGTGTCCATCCAACTTTTTAGTTTATTCAATTCCTCATTAATAATACGGGTAAGTTCACTATAATTTTCATTTGCATAAAATATGTTTGTGTCATCCGCAAATAAAATCATTCTCATCATTTTGGATATGTTAAATATGTCATTTATATATAAATTAAATAATTTTGCTCCCAAAATTGAACCTTGGGGTACTCCGCATAAAATCTCCAAATTATTTGATGTAAACTCACCCATTTTCACAAACTGCTTTCTCTTCGTTAAGTAACTGTATCCATTGCAGTGCAACTCCCCTAACACCATACATTTCAATTTTTTTAATCAAAACTGAATGATTAAGAGTATCAAAAGCTTTCTTTAAGTCTATAAAAATGCCAACTGCATATTTCTTTCTCTCTATAGCATTGGTTTTATAGCTGCTTTTGATACTGTTGACCATAAAATTTTATTACAGAGATTAGAGCATGTCATAGGTATTAAAGGCATTGCGCTGCGGTGGTTTGAATCATATTTGTCTAATAGATTACAGTTTGTTCATGTAAATGGGGAATCTTCTTCACAGACTAAAGTTAATTATGGAGTTCCACAAGGTTCTGTGCTAGGACCAATTTTATTCACTTTATACATGCTTCCCTTGGGCAGTATTATTAGACGGTATTGCTTAAATTTTCATTGTTACGCAGATGATACCCAGCTTTATCTATCCATGAAGCCAGAGGATACGCACCAATTAGCTAAACTGCAGGATTGTCTTACAGACATAAAGACATGGATGACCTCTAATTTCCTGCTTTTAAACTCAGATAAAACTGAAGTTATTGTACTTGGCCCCACAAATCTTAGAAGCATGGTGTCTAACCAGATCGTTACTCTGGATGGCATTTCCCTGATCTCTAGTAATACTGTGAGAAATCTTGGAGTTATTTTTGATCAGGATATGTCATTCAAAGCGCATATTAAACAAATATGTAGGACTGCCTTTTTGCATTTACGCAATATCTCTAAAATCAGAAAGGTCTTGTCTCAGAGTGATGCTGAAAAACTAATTCATGCATTTATTTCCTCTAGGCTGGACTATTGTAATTCATTATTATCAGGTTGTCCTAAAAGTTCCCTAAAAAGCCTTCAGTTGGTTCAGAATGCTGCAGCTAGAGTACTGACGGGGACTAGCAGGAGAGAGCATATCTCACCCGTGTTGGCCTCCCTTCATTGGCTTCCTGTTAATGCTAGAATAGAATTTAAAATTCTTCTTCTTACTTATAAGGTTTTGAATAATCAGGTCCCATCTTATCTTAGGGACCTCATAGTACCATATTACCCCATTAGAGCGCTTCGCTCTCAGACTGCGGGCTTACTTGTAGTTCCTAGGGTTTGTAAGAGTAGAATGGGAGGCAGAGCCTTCAGCTTTCAGGCTCCTCTCCTGTGGAACCAGCTCCCAATTCAGATCAGGGAGACAGATACCCTCTCTACTTTTAAGATTAGGCTTAAAACTTTCCTTTTCGCTAAGGCTTATAGTTAGGGCTGGATCGGGTGACCCTGGACCATCCCTTGGTTATGTTGCTTTAGACGTAGACTGTGTTTCATAATTATTGTATGGCCTTGCCTTGCAATGTGGAGCGCCTTGGGCAACTGTTTGTTGTGATTTGGCGCTATACAAGAAAAAAGTTGAAAGTTGATTGATTGGTTATCTCCTGTATGGTTTCAATTACTGCCATTGAAGTGGACCGCTTACTCCTAAAACCATATTTACTTTCCAATAAATTACTAATCTATTGTCATATAGCTTTTCCAAAATTTTAGAGAATTGTGGGAGTAAAGAAACTGGTCTATAGTTTGTAAAAATGTGTTTATCTCCACTTTTAAATAGAGGGACAACTTTAGCCATTTTCATTTTGCTTGGAAATTTTCCCGTTATAAAAGATAAATTACAAATATAAACAAGTGGTTTGACAATACTTTCTATTACTTTTTTAACCAGTATCATGTTAATATCTTGAAAATCAGTTGAAGATTTACTTTTAAATTTTCTAACAATAGTAATAATTTCAAGTTCATCTGCAGGAGAGAGAAAAAATGAATTTCTATTTCTCTTAATAAGTATTGGAACATCAGGACCTTTACCAGAAATTTTATTGGCCAAATCCAGGCCAATATTAACAAAAAAAAAAAAAATCATTAAAATGATTTACAGTTTCACTCATTTCATAGTTATCTTTACCCTTCTCAATAAAATAATCTGGATATATCGTTTTTCTCCTTCCATGCTGCATAAGATCTTTTAATATTCCCCAAACCTTTTTTGTATCACATTTATTCCTTTCCAGTTGTTTTCTATAATATAATTTTTTACTAGTTCTTAATAGCTCTGTTAGTTTATTCTTATATAGCTTATATTTTCTTTCAGCTTCCTTAGTTTTCAATTTAATAAATATTTTGTAAAGACTATTTTTCATTCTACAAGCATTCTGTAGACTTTTGGTCATCCAAGGACGTTCCACAAATCTTTTTTTACAACTATATTTCTTAATTGGACAGTGTGTGTCATATAATCCCATAAATATCTCCATAAACGTACTATAAGCCCTGTCCACCTCTTTCTCACAATAAATTAAGTTCCAATCCTGGGAATTTAAATCATTGTTCAGGGATTTAATTGCTTCCTCCAAACAAACCCGTAATAGAGTTCTCCTGCTGCTGAACAGTACACACAGGAGGAAATGACCTCACTCCACCAAAACTGATTTAGTTTGAAAAAACAGCATCAGCTTCGAGCCCAAATGACAAATTCCAATGTGGATGTTGGAATTTACCAGTTTAAGGATTTTCAATCATCCAATTGAATGGGAAACTGTGTGCATGTGCGCGCACATACACACACAGTTTTTTTTTTACTTTATTGCCTTTATCAAACTTGCAGGCAATACAAACAAAGACATACATTCAATATAAATATACACAACCTAACCCTCCCATAAGAGGCTACAAACAAATAGACAAATAAAAATAAAAACTTTCCAGATCAGCTCATGAGATCATCAAATCATAAATACATTTTTAAAAAGTGTGACTATCACTGTTTTCCCTTGTTATACAAGGACCTTCACAATCCACCAGAATCACTGTACTAGACAACTGAGACAATTTTTAAAAAATGTTATTTATTGAAAGAGATTGTGCTGACACATTTGCAGGGCTCTCCCTAGAAATGTAGAGCACTGGCACAGTCTGCCATGCTGTCAGTCCACAACGGACCCAGCTGCTGACATACACACCCCACACTGGCACGACTTTAAATCCAGTTTGCAAATTTTAAAGCAGCAGGAGTCTCAGCACTTATTCTCAACATGTACAGAACGCACTCTGACCAGTTTTATCCCCACAGCACATTGTCAACAGCCTGTTTTTCAGCGACAGAGTGAATGTGAGTGAAAGCAACCCTGCAGCACCAGTCTGTGTTAATATTTTTATTTATGTCAATCAACCGCAACAAACTCTTAATGTTAATATGTTATTTTCTAATCACCTGGCCCACCCAGCAGGTGAATTATCTGCATATAACTGTGATCTGCGCACATGCACATGAAACCCACAGCGCAAAACAAATAAAAGAAACACAAACTAATGGCCTATGCTGTAAAATGTGAGCAGTTTAACATTTCAAACTTGGTGTTTCTTCCACTTTTCTCTTCTTTACCATACGTCCATCAAGATTCCTTCATGAGTAAATACCACTGGACACGTGAGTAAGTGCTAAGCGTGGCTACCAAACTGTTAGTCAGCACTCCATTTGAGTCATTAACAAGAAGCTCAAGCTTGTAGTTTCGATAAATTTTAAACGAGCTTTACACAGCTCATTTCAAATGTACGGAAACCATGGATGTCAGGGGCAAAATAAAGAAAAGAAAAGAAATCCTCCAACATCAACTTTTAAAATGGCAACTACTGTGAATAATTAAACAGACGGAGAAAACAAAAAAGCAACACAGCGGGTGTCTGTGCGTGCACGTGTGTGTGTGCGTGTGTGTGTGTGAGACAGAATGTGGCCTAACAGGAGAGGCAGGCCGGCCCAGTTACCCAGCAGCACACGCCATTGTCACAGTAACATGCTGTTCCTGCCCCTCCCCTTTTCCACCCACTTTGCGTGCTTTTACCTTAAAAGGCAACACGTTTAACTCCCTCTCACAGTGACAGTGGTGATGTAACAGGGCAGCAAAGTGCACCCCCGCAAACACAAATACAACAGCCCAATGCTGTAAAATGGCAAACACAAGTAAGAAACCCAGACTGATGCTGCACAACCTTTCAAGGTTTTTTTTTACAAGGTTGCATTCTCATCAGTTTTATAAGTGAGCATCTTCATTCCATTGTGGAGGAATGTCAAGCATGATGCAGACACACAATGAAGGAGGAAGTATGTGAGGAAACAGCATTGCTATTCTGCAACAAATACCGCGCAACTTCCTACCTCAAAAAAAAAATAGAACCCCCACCTTCTCAAACCATCCAACTGTCACTAACACTTCTATATCACATTTTTTAATAACTGCTTAATGAAATAATTTAAAGCACATATATATAAAATTCTGCATCAACCACAAGTAATTTGCAAGAAGTGTCACAATCAAAACTGTACATCAGATCGTAATAAATTGAAAAGTGACGTTTGCACACAGTTCTAAGTTTGCTGCTCAGCATCAGCCCTCTGCTGCGCACACACTGCTCTGTTCACACAGGAGTGTGATGCTAAAATGGTTTCACTATGAAGCACACCCTACAGAACAAAGTAACAACGGGAGTTTCAAGAGCGACACCCACACCAAGACGAAACAAACCGCGATGCTCTCAAAGGTGTGAACACAAAGTTCAGTTCCAACCTCACTTGAGATGAGGACATAATTTAGAAACTTTGTAAATTACATCCTGCTCTGTTAAGTAATTTATGTTGCAGCTCATGTTGGATGATACAGACAGAAACATGTTGACAGGAATGAGTAACCAAAGCACAGTGTCCTTTTCCATGCAGTGGCTGAACTCAGTGGCTGTAGTTTGCGTTCCTGTTCAGATTCTGGAAATTATTTTTCAAAAGACTGGTCTTGCAAAGGTTTTCAGATGTTGTGAAACTAGTGTGAACAGTTTGCAGAATCAACAAAAAGTTTCCCCATCATCCCCAGCAACACCTAGTGATTCTTTAATTGCCATTTTACTTTCCCATTGTGTTGTACATTTTCTGTCAGTTAGGTATGCATTGGACATCATCATGTTTCTCCCATATGCTAACCATCCATCATCACAGATAGTTAGCATATAATTTGTTCACTGATGGTCAGGTGAAACTGTACTCCGCATCCACCCAGTGGCAGACATGTCAACATGATATGCCTCAGAGCAAGAAAGTTGTGGGTTCGATTCCCACCTGTGTTTGCGTGTTCTTCCAGTGTTTGCATGCATTTCATCTGGGTACTCCAGTTTCCTCCCACATTTAAAAGACATCCAGGTTAGTTGAATTGGAAACTTTATAATTGTCCAGGTCTCCTTTGCAAAAAAGATCTCGATCTCAATGGGACTAACATGGTTAAATATAAAAATTATACAGGAGAATTAAAAGTTGCTTTTCAAATGAAGTGGTATAACAAAAGGCATCTTGACACTTGCACAAATCTGACCCTAGCACAATGAGTAAACTCATCGTAAACTGCAAGTACACAATGAAAATTTTGAAATGTTCCGGCATGTATAAATTTCGTGCCACTTGCGTGAAATAGTCATGGACATTGTGCACCCTATTCAAAAACACTCCGTGTCACTGCACATAGTGCATTTGAACCTGAAATTAGATTATGAAGAGATGCTACATCTATAATAAACTAACATAACTATAGAGTTACATTAACTGTCTGATATGAAGGAATGAAAATGCAACTGTTTTACCAATCCATTACAATATATACATTATAAATAATTACCTTTGAGATAAGATTCCAAATGTGTTCTCCACCACACGATGAGCACAAGACAACCTGCAGCTATAGATAATTTCTCTGTGATTCTGGGAGAGATGAGAAAATGGTTTCATCAGCCAAGGTCTGAGAGCACATGTGTCAAGCGGGACAAAACAGGACGCATTAGCACAACAAATTTTGTGGCAGTGAGAGGATCAAGTTTGTGCAACTGTCAAGGTGGCTAAAGTTACTAAAGACCATCTTCAGTGTGACTTTTAATTTAGTGAGGAACAAAAGGATAGACAGCATTTATTGTTTTTGAGTTCATGTCTACACAAACTGGCTAGGATGGACTGGGTTAACTCACATACCCACTCATCGACATTGATGCCGTACAAACTAGGGATGCACCAAGCCACAATTTTTTATTTCTGATCCCATCTGATACCTGAATTTGGATATCTGCCGATACCGATACTTTTCCAATCTGATACCAGAGCTCTGTTTGCTTTAATATTATTATTTTCATCATTATTGTTGATTTTATATGAGGATTTTCTTAAAGGAGACCTGAAAGTTCAGCAATAATTTGCCAGAAGGTGTATCTAAGATGAAAGCCTAGATTTGATGTTTTGGTGAAAGAATTAAGTACTTTTATTTCTTTATAGCCTTATTTTTATAGACTTAAATAGAAAAGACAGCTCTCTCTGTCTGTCTCTCTCTCTCTGTCTCTCTTTGGCTGTCTCTCCTTCTCAATTTTCAATTTCAATGGGGCTTTATTATGTGAAACATGTTTGCATTGTCAAAGAAAGAAATTAAAGTTCTCTCTGTTTCTCTCTCCCTCCGTCTCTCTCTCGCTCGCTGTTTAATGTGCTGTGCAAACTTCGAACTTTTTGGAAACACGAAGCCTTTCAACTGTAAAATCAATCGTAAATTTCTAAACATGTCAGTGACGCTCACATGCAGGAATTTAATGGAGATTTTTTTCCCTTTCAGCGGAGAGAATCTGTTTGACTGCCCTCCTCAGCTGCGATCTGAGCTGGCTTTTAATAGCGTTTCACAGCCTCGGGACACTGAAGCGACTAACTTTTCAGCAACAATTCAGTTCATTTTTCAGAAAATCCATGCTCAACGAACAGACAATTTGAACCTGAAAGCCAGGCAGAAATTTCTCGCTACCCGCAGCTAGAGCACTGCAAAAGAGAGCTCTCTCAAACAACTCAGCTTCAGAAACCTCTCCTCCCCCTCCCCCTCGGCAGAAAACAAAGCAGAGAAGAAACAGCAGCAGTTGAGAGGATTCACAGTGGTTCCTCATGTATCGGAAAGCATCACAGGTTGGATCGGTATTTTCCCCATACTTGAATTACGTCGTATCGAAAGCCGATCCCAATACCGGATCAAATCAGTCGCAACCTTAGTACAAGCCCTGTCCTTTTACCAGTGGAAGCAATAAAAGCGCATAAGCAAAACAACAAAAGATTTTGGTTTAGGCTGATTTGTACTTTAGGCAAAAGTAACCTTTAACTACATTGCCATGTTTCTTTGCCATCACTTTTCAACCAAACTGGTAGTGACATTGTTAATGGGCTCTCCTCACTCATTCTGTGGAGGGCAGCTTTGAAACCAAGTCCATATGGAGCTAATGTTTGAAACCTTCTGGCTGGAATTATACAACTGTGGGATAAAAATGACTATTTACCACTGTTGCTGTGCCTGTCTGTCTGGAGTTTCACTACAAGACAGTCATTCGTTCTTCTTTGTAGCTCCAAGGGACACGTGCAATTTTATGGTATCAGTATACAATGATAATAAAGACCTAATTGAACTAGATTGAGTAGACCAGAGGACAGATGCTGCACACCCAGAAATTACTTTGGTGGTGTGGCTGCATTTTATAATGGTAGCGAAAACCCTGTTTATTCTATCCTGACATCATGTTGACTAAATTGTAATGTAAAAAAAAAAAATAGTCATGTAAATACAGGGGTTGATGTGGAGGTTAGGAAGACTGAGAGGTCGTGTTTAGCTCCTGTACAACTAGTTGATGCAATTCTGACACTTTTTAATAAACATGATAAGCTGTGGTCTAAAATGTTTGAATTTGTTCATATGAAGGGAGCTGGGTTGAAATAAAGTGGTGGTGCCCATGTCTGTGCTGACTAAGTTCCCCCACCTTCAAATTGTCTTTCCGGGGGGTGAGGTAATAGCACATGTTCTTGTGTCACCTCAAAGACGTTAAAGTCAATTATGGTTTCAGCACAACTTTAAGGCTTCCATGTTTGTAGATATTCGCGAGACTTCCTGATGCTGTGTGTCAACAACACCAGTAGGACGGAGACTTCACAGAAAGGTTCCAGACCGACTAGACGGCAAAGCGGGGTGTTTGTTCCTGAGTTTCCGTTTGCTGATGACCTTCAGAAAGCACACATCTCTCCAAAATCACTGCTGCTCAGTCACACATTCCAGAGTCCACCCCGCCCGTTATGGCTTTGTGACTCACTGACTTTGTTGATGTGACACACAGTCAGTGGACAGAAAGGAAAAAACAGCATGCAAATATACAATCTACTGCAAAGAGTGTTAAATCAGATAGGAAATTTAAGAGCCACAGTCCAACATTATGTACAACGGTGCCACTGTGCTACCACCAAGCAAAAGACTGGTAGGTGTTCACGTGTTTGGGAGGCAAACAAGTAAAACATATTTATTCATTAGTCTGAGTTTATAACCACAGTGTGTTGACATTTTTTGCAACAGCACATAATGGGAGATTTGAAACACTAAAGCCCAAACAGATTCTATCACATGTAGCATGGTGTGCACAAGAGGCTTGTCAGAAGGCAAGGGTTTTTTTTTCCCCCGTAGGATACCTCTGGCATTATGTACATTTCTCAGTCAGAGAGTCAGAACTCATTAATGCATAAAGGGGTGGAGCATGCATGGCTCTACGTGTGACGAAAGACGCTAAAACACACCTCTCTAGAAAGCCCGAACCACCTAACCTGGGTTCAGGTGTTAATTAAATCATATTTTTGCGGACTGTGCAGTGGTTCTCCTAACAGTTTACTTTGTTGTGGACATTTAAAAGTTATGAGCCGTGAACTTTTTCAGTAATCATACATTACGTGAAGCTAACAAGTGAATCTACCAACAGCTGTTAAAAGTGCTAACGGCGTTAGCGTATGTCATTAAATCCGACGAGTGTCGCTCATTGTCTACTGCAACGGAGGCGTCTGAGCTGTTATGATGTTTGCACTCTACGAGCTCAGTGATCAGGTTTGGAGTATTTGACGACAAACACCTGGAATAATCTGGCTTGTTGTGCCATGAAAAGTCTTAACCTGCAGCCCTGCAACTGCCTGCTTTGATGTCTGATTGAATAGCTACTGCCAAGGTAAAAAATTAACTGAGAAGGTAAAAAAAAAAAAAAAATATATATATATATATATATATATATATATATATATATATATATATATATATATATATTAAGATAGGGAAAAAAAAAGGCTTGAACACATCAACAAGGGACATGGGTGGGGCCCACGTTTAACCAGGACAAATTACTGAATAAGAGTAAAATACCACACAAACAAGCTCAAGCTGTCTGTACATTAATTTTTCCTTTCAGTACTGTAGATAGCGTGAACTTGGATTTTACATTGGACTGAGTGAAAATCAACATACCTGTTTTTTTTATTGAAAAAAAAAACAAAAAAACATTTGTCATGTGGTCTTGAATGGATATGACCAAAATTTACATATACATTGGGCTGAATCTCGTGGCTATTTTGGTTTCATTATTAACAAACATTCATTTGGAATATCTGGTCACAATAAATTGATATAACTTATTGTGAATTGTCATTCATGGCCAAGATTTTAAGCAATTAAAGGTATAAATGAGAGCATTTTCTATCTACATAAAATCATCTTCTCATCTGTTAAAATTCACAAGAATAGCTCCTTTAAAGTGTGGAAAAATTGAAAATTTTTCCTTGCAGAAACTTTTTATATACTTTTTCTAGACAACACAAATTTTGATTGGTTTGGCAGTGTCATGAATCCCCAATTTAAAAAGCTAATAAATAAAGTTGAAGTGATGCCAATGAAAATTATTTTTATGACTTAAATCTTAAATAGCATAGTGGCGCTATACCTTTACACTGGAACTAAAATCTAATCACTACAACATGATATAAATTAAATATATCAAAGCCAACATGACTGGATGTTTCAGAAATGACACCCTTTAGCACAGCACAAATCATCCCTCTTAAGACCAGGTTTCATTTGATAAGTCAAGAGGATGTATACATGAACATTCTCAAGTCACTGAATATCTTGAACATGATTCATATCAAGCATTAAGAAATATGTGCAGTAAATGTGTCTGGAGTAGGCAGTTCTCAAAACCTGAGTGACCATGCAAAAAGGAGAATGTTTCAAAATAAATTCTACTCTTTAATCTGCTTAGTTGTAATTTATTAGTTTCCAGAGAACTTGACATTTTGCCATGCTGTGCTGAAACAAAGGGAGCGCCTAGCAAATATGGTCAGCAGGCCCACATTGGGTAGCCCTGCAGATGTACGGCCGCCGAAAGATCGGAGGAAGATGTTTGTGCTGCAATGTGCCAATGTTTACAGCATAATTGCTGTGAAACAATCACAAATTGTTTTATTTCTGCGATTCACAGCTTTTGTTTTAGCTCAAGATGAGTCCAAAAGCACCACGGCCTGCTCTCTGGTCGCCACATGATTTGCACGACCGCTCAGTGCTGTGTTATCATGGAGCAGGTTTGTACTAGTGGTCTTAATATACTGCTCACCTTGACTATCGGTGTGTTTGGAGTGGAGATACCGTCTGAGTTCTTTGTAGTGAGTTCTGACATCTGTTTGGGATGTGTTCTGGTGCCTGCTGTGTTTTACGCTTGTTTGGACTGAGTGTTTGGCAGGATTGTGGACTTCAAGAGCTTGCTGAGGACGGATGTATTCACCTTGACTGTGTGAATGATGGTGTGGCAGCTGAATTCACCAAAATCAAACGCAGCCACGCACAGTTCATGCACAGGTTTCCCAAAGATTTCATCAAGATTTTGTGTTTCACTGGCTGAAGGATTATCCTCAACAAAACCCTGACACCAGCTATATCAAACATCCTGGCAGGAAGATCATTCCCATGCAGCTACTCAAAATACAGCAACCGGGCCACTGAGACAATATCAGAGTCATCGGTCATGGCCGTGCTATCACTTGCCATCACTGTGGTGGGATGTGGTATTTGTTTGGAGGAATGCAGTATTTACAATTCCCCTGTAAGCAGACTGAGGGTCACTAGACCTCAAATTGTGTGTCACCTGCTCATAGCTTCAAACAACAGTCTCCTTCTCTGTCCTATGTACATGTCATGAAATAGCCTCAAACTCTTAAGCAGTTTAGTACAATTCCTCTAGATGATAAAAGTATGCATTGTAAAATAAAACACTTCCTCCTGTAAACTTTGCCCATTCAAAAGCATTCCCTGGCGGCTGTCAGCCATCCACATTCCATTTGGGTCAATTGTTAAAGTAAGTACTCCACCCAAATCGGGTGTAAACTCCTGCAAGAGTCTGATGTGCACGTACAGCGAGATTAGATCTAAAATACCAAGATGACATTCTGTGGTACTTCAGCTGATTCCTAAAAATACTGTGGCCTGACTTCACACAATCAATGGGTCCGGGTTCGATGATTTACCAAGACTGACAACAAATATGACAAATAAAACAAATAAACAAGTTATTTTATTTATTTATTTATTTTGGTGGTTTCTTGAGGCATTTTGTAAATGCAGAAATGTGCTCCAACCTCAAAATACCCTGTGAAATAAATCAAGCACACCCTCTCTTCTTCTGTGGTGTTTAACAGCAGCCGGCATCCTTATTGTTGCATTGCTGCCACCTTCTGCATCAGTCCATTATAGCAGTACTAAATCCTCTCGAGTCAAGTGTCTTTCAAGTATTTAAAAAGCCAGCACTTCCCTTTCCCACTTGATCCTATATAAATATCCTATATATATATATATATCCTATATCCTATAGAAACGTCTTTCGGGCTATTCTTCTAAATTCTGAAAGAAGCTCTCGTCTTTCTCTGGAATATTTATTACAATACACGAGGACATCCTTAATCGCCAAAAAAAGTCCTAAATAAGGTCTTGCTGACTCCTGGATGAACCTGCCCCAACAGTACTGATAGCTGACAGGGTGAATCCAATGTGCACTGTATTTTATTAAATGCATTTAAGAGCTAGTTTTATAAGAGTCAGGCAGGTGGTGATTTATGACCCCTTCCCATACCCTTTTGGTATTGATCCTATCTGGCCACCACGTGGCAACCTAGAGCCAAAATGGCATGCCATACTGCACTCAAATTTACCCTTTACCCTGTTATGGGAGCAAATTCTGCAAGTTTCATGAAAATCGGAGGAAGTTGGCAATTTACCATATTTGGCCTCTTCGTGAAGTGGTCCAAACAAAACAGTTCATTAAAAGGGTCAACACCAAAACCTGCCACAAAACTCTCTCTACCACTGAAACTAGAGATGCTGAGTGACAATATGAGCCATATTTCATCACTTTTGAATTAGGGCGCATGGAGAATCACTTTGCGAAAAAGTGGTAATTTCGCATTTTGCTAGCAAAAAGCACCTCCTATACTTGTGCGGCAAAAGTCAGTTGCCAAAGTTTTCATCAAAATCAAAGTAAGAGGTCCTAATCTATCATTACATGCATAAAAGACCTTGGCTGACTGAGGGTGCAGGCCACTCTGCCCCTGTGCAAATGTGCACAATTACAAAAAAATAGCGATTTACAGTGCCACCTATAGGTTGCGCCCTGAGTCAGCTTCCAAAATCTTCACATTTTTGGAGAGTCCATACCCAATAGACTAACACTAATGAAAATCAATTTGGCTCACTCAGGGTGCATATGAGCATTCGAAAACATAAATTTTGTTATTTTGCAATTTGGTTCATTTTTTGCCCCCAAATTTCCAGGACCCCCTAAAAAAGCAGACCCTATCAAGGACAAAAAAAAAAAGTGATTTTTGTTCCTTTCTAACATATCTACCCATAAAAAAAAAGTTTTGGGACAAATGTGAAAGGGTCATGAATCACCCTCTAATAGAAAGCTGCCTGATTCTTATAAAAACTGGCTCTTAAGTAATATTACTGTGTGTGACATTACTGCCTGAGCATTCTTTAATCAAATCTGTGATAGAAATATACATGTAACCGTTTTAGTTTCAGTAAATGTTCTGAGCTCATGATTTGGGTGCTACTGTGAGCTTAAGCACTTGATTGTCCAATATTTTGGAAACATCCCAAAAACGCACTGCCTTGTGTGATAATTGCTAACAGCACCGCCACAATAAAAATTTCTGGGGAGAACCCTGACACATGTTCATAGGGAGAAAGATAGATGGATATATCTATATAGAGAGATTTACAGATGCACTGGTTGAATTTTTTTTTAATTAATGAAATCCTGGCATTCCAAAACTTCTGGCTGGAATGTAAAGATCCCTAAAAACTACGACAAAACAAAAGATACAGCTTCTGCATACAGTGCATCCCAAAAGGATTCACAGCATTTCACTTTTTCATCATTTTGTTATATCACAGCCTTATTCCAAAATGGATGAAATTGGTTTGTTTTCCTAAAAATTCTACAACACAATACCCCATAATGACATGTGAAAGCTTTGAGATTTTTACAAATTTATTAAAATTAAAAACTAAGAAATCACATGTACACAGGTTTTCACTTCCTTTCCCATGAAGCTCAAAATCCTGTTTCAACTGATCATCCTTGTGATGTTTCTACAGCTTAACTGGAGTCCACCTGGGGTAAATTCAGTTAGGACTTTGTTGATCTCACATTGGAGAAATTCACATGTTACGTCAGCTCTTAAAAAACACACAACATGAGTGCAAGCAGAGGAAAATGTGCATCAAACAGCGTGTGCAAACATAAGCAATAATAATAATAATAATAATAATACTTGTAACAATACACAGTTGATCGGACATGATGTGGAAAGACATCTGTCTACATATAAGGTCCCACAGTTGACAGTGCATGTCAGAGCACAAACCAAGCATGAAGTCAAAGGAATTGTCTGTCGACCTCCAAGACAGGATTGTCTTGAGGCACAAATCTGGGGAAGGGTACAGAAACATTTCTGCTGCTTTGAAGGTCCCAGTGAGCACAGTGGCCTCAATCATCTGTAAATGGAGGAAGTTTGGATGCACCAAGACTCCTCCTAGAGCCGGCCGCCCGTCTAAACTGAGTGATCGGGGGACAAGGGCCTTAGTCAGGGAGGTAACCAAGAAACCAATGGTCAAACTGTCAGAGATCCAGCATTCCTCTGTGGAAAGAGGAGAACCTTCCAGAAGGACAACCATCTCTGCAGCAATCCACCAATCAGGCCTGTATGGTGGACGGAAGCCACTCCTTAGTAAAAGTCACATGGCAGCCCACCTGGAGTTTTGCAAAAGGCACCTGAAGGACTCTTAGACCATGAGAAACAACATTCGCTGGTCTGATGAGACAAAGATTGAACTCTTTGGCATGAATGCCAGGTGTCATGTTTGGAGGAAACCAGGCACCATCCCTACAGTGAAGCATGGTGGTGGCAGCATCATGCTGTGGGAATGTTTATCAGCAGCAGGAACTGGGAGACTAGTCAGGATTGAGTGAAAGAAGAATGCAGCAATGTACAGAGACATCCTGGATGAACACCTGCTCCAGAGCACTCGACAGCTCATCTTTCAGCAGGACAATGACCTTAAGCACACAGTCAAGATATCAAAGGAGTGGCTTCAGGACAACTCTGTGAATGTCCTTGAGTGGCTGAGTCAGAGCGCAGACTTGAATCTGACTGAACATCTCTAAAGAGATCTGAAAATGGCTGTGCACCAACGCTCCCCATCCAACCTGATGGAGCTTGAGAGGTGCTGCAAAGAGGAATGGGCAAAACTGCCCAAAGATAGGTGCACCAAGCCTGTACCATCATATTCAAGAAGACTTGAGGCTGTAATTGCTGCCAAACATGCATCAACACAGCAAAGGGTGTGAATACTTATGTACATCGGATTTCTTAGCTTTTTATTTTTAATACATTTGCCAAGGCCATAGGGTCACTGACGTCACATGGAATACCCTTTGGCAAAGAGACTTATCCCACATCGTTTCACACATCTACCGTCATGTTTCAGATTCAGTGGTGAAAGCCTTAGATCTTCAGCAAATGAATTTATAAAGAGAAACTGCATGAACTACACAAGTTATTTTAAATTTTGTAATAAGTTTACTCAATGAAGAGAAACAAATGCTAAATTATTTTTGTGTTGTAAAAATTTCATTGAAATCCATTGAGGATTTTTTGAGTAATCCTGCTAATAAACCAACCAACCAACCAACAAACGCGACCGAAAACATAACCTCCTTGGCGGAGGTAAAAATAAATAAATCAATAAATCACGTCATCATTATGGGGTGTGATAAGTAGAATTTTGAGGGAAATTTTTAATTTACTCCCTTTTGGAATAAGGCTGTAACATAAAATGTGGAAAAAGTTGAAGTGCTTTGAATACTTTCTGGATGCACCGTAAGCTTGGTGTAATATAACTGGAATTTTTAATATATAACACACAGAAAAAGAGCAATGACAAAGAATTCCATTAAAATATAGACAAATAACCCAATTTGGATTGATAAAAAAAAAAAAAATCGTGATGTACCACACTGAACTATGCAGGCACTCAACTTACAAAAACAAAAGGTGTTTCATCGTCATAATCATCACAAAAAGCCACATAATGGCTAACACCACCAATATACACACTTTTGCACGTAAACATGCTCCTCCCACAACGTAAACCTCAAGCTTTATGTGGTGAGTGATGATCATGCCCCAGAAAAGCTTGGCCGGGTATCACTCACTGACTCGTGCGCACATACAACCCCCACCGAGCCTTGTGCTGTGGGAGATCACTGCTCCAGATCAACGTAATCCCTTTAAAAAGGCTGATATTACAGAGAACCTCCTTCCCCAGCTGGAGCAGTGCAGGACTGACAGAAATTGAATCGGTGCCGTTCTGATCCTCTCATCACTTTGTCTACGCTTAAAAAAAAAAAAAAAAAAAAAAAAAAAAAAATGCAGACCATATTATTCTGAAGATCAAGAAAAAAAGAAGTCATTCCAAAAATAGTTTCTCATACAGATCCTTTGCTTTAGGTCTTACTATGGTCATTTATTAAAGAATTTGGCCACTCTAGCACATGGCAGCAGCTACATTAGTAGCACAATTTTGCTTGAGGCTGTTGCCAAGCAACCCAAGACTGCAGCATCATTGCACAGCCTTAAGTAATATGAATTGTCCACAACACTGGGGATTATTAACCTTTTATCTTCATGTTAGTAAGCTAGTTATCATGTGGTTCAACCTCATTAATTTCCAACTTGACAAGTACCCTGTTTCTCTCTCTCACCATTCCTTCGCTATAACTGAGTACTTCCTTTAAGCACAGCGAAGACAAAACCCAACTGAAGACGTGCTCAATATGTACATGACCTCAAGTGTGAAAGCAAAACACAAGTACAAGTCCCACGAGGGGTTGAGAGAGCAGTTTCACACAGAAACTGACTTTGTACTGCCAGGAAACACTGTGGCTCGACTCTCCCGCCGCAGCATTCCGTCGATATGGCTGTGCAGAGGCACTGTCAAATAAAGATTGCTGATCTCACATGCACACATGCCAAAGACAAAACTGTCCTGCTTTGACAGTACTGTGTTAACTTCCTGTCCACATCAACATGCACTTCCTCCAACGCTGTGAATCAGGCCAACAAAGGAACCTCTGTTTAAAAGGTCTTGGATCTAGATTATTTCCTTCAAGCTCGCTCTGACTGGAGCGGACAGACTTCAACACACGTGGCCAATGGCTCAGAGGGCTTCCCTGACCCATATTAAAAAAAGTAGCAGAGAATGTCTGAGGGTTTTTTTTTTGTTTGTTTTTTTTTGCTTTAGCATCGCACCCCTCCCTCAGGGTCATCACCCATTATCTGGAGCAAAACGTTTCTGGGGGGCCCACATACATGCGACACTCATTCTGTATGTGTCACCTTACCAGGCAGTTTCATCTGTAGAAATTATCGTATCTGCAGGTGGCAATAATGTATTATTTTACTTAAGCTTTTAGCAACCGACGTTCTGGTAAAATCATGCACGGTGACATTGGGGTGAATTAAAACACCATAGTTTTAATGTGAACATGGCTGAAACTGACAAGCTATAATTTCATCCAGTTATATATCCATGTTTACACATTATGAATTGCACAATGTGCACCAATTGATTTAATTCATTTTCGGAGTGTCCACTGCCACAGTGCTGTGTCAACAGGAGCTCCATTTGTCGAGTGACAGAGCCAATCAGATTCCACATTACAGAACTGACATTCAAGCTTGGATTTCTGAAAGGTCTGACACTGCACAAATGGTGACATGCACGCTAGCCTAGTTTGTTTGTGACTCGCCACTGTAACAAACCAAGAGACTTTCTAAATTGGGTAACAGGTGTGCTGCTTTCTTTTACTTTCAGTGTGCTCTAGGGCAGTGGTTCCCAACCATAGTCCTCAGGGACCCCTTAACATTTGCCATCTGTCCTCCTGCAAAAGGTGATTGGCTCATTCAGATGTGCTCAACCAATCAAGAGCCAACAAACCCTTCACTTCAGGCATTAGGGATGCATGATCCACATTTTTTTTCACTTCCAATCTGATACTATTCCAATACCAGAGCACTGTTTGCTTTATGACACAATCACACGGCACTTAACGAAGGGTGACGATGCCCTGACAAAACAAGAAATCTGGACTTTCCTTGATTTTCGTTGGCATCGTTTAACCTTCGTGCAGCTTTGTTCCTGCAGCTGGAACTTCGTCAGGATTTTTAAACTGTTGAAAAGGGCAACGAAAACATCAGCTCGTCTGTGTTTCGTTTTGCTGTCGTTCTTGATGTTTTTTTAATCGTTTGTTTAGTTTTTGTAACGTTATTGTTTAGTTTGACTTCGTTGGAGCAGCTGAGTGTTTTCACACAGTGCAGAAGCCGGTTTGTGAGCGCTGAGGCTGCTGCTGCTTCATGTGCTGTCGGAAATTACAGGGCAAACTCAGCCTGCTTGCTTGGATTTTTTTTATCTGTGTGGGGGGGCAGCTTCAATGGACTCAGGCACTTTACATAGGCCAGAATTAATCTTTTGTGTGGATATAATTAATTATTTTGCCACAAGCAACTGTTGAATTTAAAACAACAAAAAAGTTGTGTAATTTCCGACGGTAGTTGAATGCAGCATTAGCAGCAGCAGCAGCAGTTCCTGCGTGTGCTTATTATTTTGTATTAAATATAACAATATGAGTGTAGGAATGACAATCCAGTCCTTCTGTACATGTGGCAACAGGTAGATGAATCAAAATAATGATATAAAGAGCTGTTCTGGAAGACAGAATTCACGTTGTGGATCAGTGATCAGCTGGTGGAATAACCACACCTGAGTCAATGCGCACGTTCACGCGCACTGATTAATTTACTGCTCTGATATATTCAATCATCTTTACGCTTATATTTATTCTCCCTTTTAACAGTTTTTTGTTATAAATCAATATATATGGCTTAGAACATAATACTGTGATAGATCAGTGACCACGGCGCACTGTTTTTTTTTATTAATTGGAGCAAGAAGGAGCGTGCAGCATGTCGACAGACGGTGTGGATTCTGATGATGATGGAGATGATCCCTCTTTTGTTCTGGACAAGGAACCAGAGTAGGTAGTCCACTGACGTGCACACAGATCTCCACAGATTCTGTTTGCAGTTTCTCCAGGACTCAGGCACTATGAGCTCCGTCCCAGCTCCAGGTTCTGGAACGCAGAGATGCAGACACATACTGCTGCAGCTGTGGCTCCAGGCGTGTTTCGTTAAAGCGTCGGGATCGTGAGCTTCGGTTTTGTTAAGTTCCTCTTTCGTCCCTTTTGTGCTCTTGCTTCGCAGACTGTTCGGTGATAAAGCTCTTTCGTCCACCTTTTGTCAACGAATTGACGTTTTTTTACTTTTTCCCTTTGTTTAGGAATCGTGTGCCGTGTGACTGGGCCATTAATATTATCATTATTGTTGATTTTATATGAAGATATTTTGTATCCCAGTTATGGGTGATTCTTAGACTACGGGCACTTATTATGTCCTTTGATCATATTGTATGAAAAACAGAAAAAAGGGGAAATTTCACACTTTTATAGTTATCTTTACAATGAAAATGTGTTAAGAAATTTGTTCTAGTAGTCTATGATGACTTTTTCACCCTTTTTCAGCATCATTATATGCAAATATTGCCGTTTTGTGCTTGTCCCACACCCAGACTTTTGATCTTCAATGAAAGAAATGAATGGTAAAGAAACATTTTTTCTAATGTTTTAAAATCTCTGAATAAAATATCAGTAAAATAATCAAAACATAATTGGGGTATTCAATGTCATACAACTGTTGTGATTTTTTAAACAAAATGTAGCTGTCCCACACTATTGCCGTAATTTCCACCACAACACTGTAATGTCCCTTTAAACAGTTTGTATGAAAGATTTTTGGGTAGTTTCTATGGAGATAAACGGTGACATCAGGGCACATGTATATAGCGCCAAATCACAACAAACAGTTGCCCCAAGGCGCTTTATATTGTAAGGCAATGGTGTGGTGGAAATTACATTTACAAGGCCAATAGTGCCCGTAGTTAAAGAATCACCCTTATACAGCTTCATGATTAAGTGGTATAGAGGAGGATTTTCTTAAAAAAAAAAAAAAAAAAAAAGGACCTTAAAGTTCAGCTACAATTTGCCAGAAGGTACATCTAAGATGCAAGCCTAGATACAATGTTTTGGTGAAAGAATTAAGTACTTTTATTTATTGATGGGATGGTGGCTGAAGCTTCATCTCTTGAACACCAGATGGCACACTCACCCCAAGTACATGTACAGGATGTTTGCAGGATGGAGTGCATTTCCAAAATGCAACAAGAAACCACCAAAAAATAAAAAAGTACTTAATTTACTCATATTTGGAGTCAGTCTGGGTAAATTGTCACACCCTGGCTCCTTTAGTCTTTCTGCTCCCCATTAAAAAAAAACCAAAATCTCATGCTCTTTAATACGGTACTTATTGAAATGTTTGATTCAGTTCCCTGTATTGTGGGTCGTACCGGAGCTTCCACCTCTTCGTGCAACACCTTTGCAAACACTTCACGTTGCTGTCATGCTTTGCGGCATTTCAGCAGACATGTCAGCGACAGTACTCAGTGCTCGCCTGGTAGCGGGCTGACTGCGGAAGGGACCTCCTGAACGGAGGCACCTCACATTACTCCGCAGCCGCATCTCACTGAGACATGCCTTCATTCAGAACCCCCCTCCCCATCTCTGCAGCCAGCAAGCAGCAGTTCTGGAGACTTTTCAGCAGAAACACAGATGGCTCCTCAATCAGAAAACTCCACAGGTTGTATCAGAAATTTCCAATCCGTGAATTACACTGGTATCGAAAGCCGATACCGATATTGGATCAGCTCGGCCCCATCCCTGTCAGGCATTACCACAAACAATGTGAATAGTGAGGGAAGCCACCAAGACACCCAAACATCTCTAAACAAGTTATAGGCTTGTGTGACAGTAAAAACTGCGCATAGCTGTAAATGGCTACAATTCCTAAATGGTTAACGTGATGAGGTTATAATCATTACACACTGTAGTACATTGTGACCATCTCAATTCAACTCCAATGTGGTGGTATAAAGGCAATGGACCTGTGTACTAACTTAAGTTATACAGTAAAACTCACATATAATGGATTCAGGTGGACCAGCGAATTTTGTCCATTATAACCGATATCCGCTATATGTATGTAATGGATTAGTTACAATAAGGAGGCACCGAATGATCTAACGGGGAATCTTGAATTGGGAACTGCCTCATTTAATGACCGGGTCAAAAATTCCTCTAAAAAAAAAAATAAGCAGCGGGCATTATGTGCATTAAAAAGATTACATCTGGTTGAGTCACTCTTTTTTTCCTCAGTCCACTGCCCACAGAGTGGTACCTTAAAATCCTAAACCCTGATTTATGCTTCTACAGCTCTAACTCCATGCCATGCAATGACGTCAACATGCATGACAGTTTTAAAGTTCTCCAATGTGTCTTGATGCAATTTTTCTGAATTATGTTTTTTCTGTTTTTTTTTATGGATTTTCTGGAGTGTCTGTCCCTCAATAAGCTCTTCTTTCTATAACCTCCAAATCAAAGGTAAGGTGCACAGTTTCCTCAATGAATTGAGGGTGTAATCAGCTGCGCACTGCAAAAACTTTTAAAATATGACGAGAGAGGAAGCAGTGAAAACATAAAAGTGATCACAGCCTTTTGCGACGTCAGATGTAGCAGATACACGTCAGACTGCGGGTCCCTTCGGTTTGGGGAAAAAAAAAAAAACAAAAAAAAAAACTAAGAAATTGGTGAGTGTCAGTGCTGAAGTTTAATTTGGTACCTCCGTCACTGGGCAGGTCTAGACTGCTCTGTCTGGTACATGTGAGGGGTTTTTAATGGGAATGCATTGCAGTTGAACAGGACGTTTTGTCTGATGTGAGTGAAAATCCATTATATATGGAGTTTATTACATAGAAAACCATAAATGTGTGAATATGCAGTTCATACAATGACTGTTTAGGCGGGTTTTACTGTATTACTACAGTCAAAACTCACCCCTGCCACAATTCTCCATGTAATGTGGAGTTGCGTCAGGAAGGGCATCCGGTGTAAAACTTGTTTCAAATCAACACGCAGATCTATAATTGATCAGCCGTGGTGACCCTGAGTGAGAACAACAACAACAGTGGACAAGTGGCTCACAAAAGCTCCTGTTTCCCCATGCTTGTATTTCTGATTTTAATGTATTGTGAAGGTTTGGGGAGGGGGTGGTGCCTTGAAAGCCACTGAAATTACTTCAGAGAGCAGATTTTTGACAGTGTTTAGACTGCAGCTGCAGCTATACAGACCAGACTGTGAGGCAGACCAGCCTGACATATGGCAGCAACGGTGCTAAAACCTTGATTGAGCCAAGTATCTGTCCCAGATGTGCAGCCGGATCAGCTGTCTATGCATGCAGACAAGTGTGTCCTCGATTCCATATGAGGATTTAACCACCAAGTAAAACTGTTAGACTAGTGCAGCCTGATTCCTATACTCACTCTGTCTGCCATTTAAGGTCCATTTCAATTATATAATTCTAGAACTATTCGGCTCAACTCTATTTGGTTTTGTTGCTTTTCCATTAGGTAGCTGGTACCTGGTGTGTTTTTAGTATCTGCTCAGGAGAGGTTCCAAGCAAGCCAAGGCGATACTAAAATGAAACATCAACAGACTGCCGGCCACTGATTGGTCAGTGTGTGTTGTCACTGGTGGAGTAATAAGCGTGACGTCCAACCACGAGAATCAAACCCACCGTTCTTAAATAGTCGCAACGCTGTTACAGCCATTGTGCTTTTCTTTCATTTCATGCAAGTTTTTATTCCTGCAAAACCACACCATCATCAGTCAATGAGTTGTGCACTTTTCTGTGTTTGGTGGCGGAGGGGAGAATCCCGAAGTGAGAAAATACTTCAGGAGGTCTTCCAGTTTTTGGCCCATCACGGGTACCACCAGACATTCCAGCATATGCAGAAAAAAGCTGAAAAGACTAAAAGTGATTACAGGATCATCAAGGACCACAGCTGGAAATCGTGCAACCAGATGGGCACCACGTATGGACACCGGCTGGCGAGCAACGATAGGCAGGGCGACCGTGACTCTGCCACGGCTTTGTTAGATGCGAGGATGGTAAGTGTCTGTGACTTTATCGTCCATAGTCTGCTTGAAAGCACCATTTAACGTTACTAGTCCCATTGGTGGGAAGTGTACTTTAACAAACAAGGATATGTTGAGTCTAAACTCGTGTTAAAGTAACATCGTCTCATGTATGCAGACGCAGTGAGCTCACTAGTTACTAGCACTCTGTGCTCTGCTTGAAAGTATTCACTTCTTTTTAAAAAAAGACCTAAAGTCAGCATGTCAGTAATTAATATGTACATCCGACTAAGCTAGTCCCATTACTGTGCGATAAGTTGGGTTTTTTTTGTTGCCGTTTCATGTTGTGCTTGTAATAAAGCTGTGCGTACTTTTTGTTCAAGAATCCACTTCCATAAGCATGGAGAGTTCAGCCACTGCCCTCGGGAGATGACTCCCCAAACTCCCCTGCTCCGTCACAAGCTTCAACACCAGCACCAGCTTCAACATCTGCATTGACGTCCAGCACCGTGTTATCACTGGTAAGAATAAATGTCTCACATCATGTAACTTTTAGCTGCAAATGCATTTCCCAAATGTGCATTTTTTTTTAACTTGCTTTTGTTAATCACCTCCCATTTCTACCTTCATAATTGTCTAGACAAGAGGAAAAAGTAGCCCGTTTCACCAGGAGAATCTGACTGTCTTGAGTGAGATTGAGGCTGAAGCTGCGGCACAACAAGAGCTGAACCGGGCCCAGCGTGATCAACACATCCGACTGATCCTCGATGACATCTGTGAAGCAAGGGAGGCGTAAGCTGCATTTAATCAAGCGCACCATCACATCAATGTCCTCCATTGTTTATGTGTTTGTATTGTGTATAAATTGACGTCATGGCAGTTTCGTGCAGCGGTGCACTGACAACCCCGCTCACGGTAATGGAACATACAATGCCTGGTACCAAACTGAGTAGAGTCAAGCCGGGCCAAGTAGTGCTAGATCTGTATAATGGAGAAAGGCCTTTGCATACCCACTCCAGGGGGAGAAGAACCTCTCTGGGTGTGGTCACATCCTGCAGCCATCAAGGTACAATCGACAAAAACAATTACAAGACCTTTCATTTCAGATATACATAAACTAAATGCCCGCAAGGTTTGCTCATTGTTGATCTGTGCAACACCACATTCTTATTCACATCCTCTTTTGTTGTCCTGGGACATGTAGGTGAAGAGATCTTCACAACTATGGATCAGCATCAGAGGTGTGCTTGCAACATGACATTTGTGAACTTTGCATTCTTAACTCTACAAGACTGAACAGTAAAGAAGCAGCAACAAATGCCCTGTTACATCTTTCCCCGTCTTTCATAGATCTGTTCATTTCCAAGGTGGCCAATCTGTATTCCATCCAGATGCTTTATCAGAGGAGTCATATCATCTCATCTGGACTAGAACACAAACTCTGGGTCTGCTGAAGGCTGTGGTACTGGAGCTGAACTACTTCAGGAGATACATTTATTCTGGCACTGTAAGGCGTTTTTCCCTCCCATCTGTCAGTTGGTATCATTCCAACAGACTGAAAGAAGGGACTTGTTGTCCCTCAAATCAATCAATAAATTTGTCCCCTGTGGGTCTATTTGTTGTGCAACAGCAGGAAGTTAATATTTAGCACACAAGAACATAACAGTAAGACAAACAAGGCACATAATAATGAGCCTCTCATTGGAAAAACAAAGAAAGCACAAATATTAGAGATGGCTTATCAATAATTTTTTTTTTCAGTTCTGATACAGATTCCGATACAAGAGCTCTTTTTCAACATGTGAAAGCTCATGTGTCTTCTCGTGTCTTGCCATCACAGGATGCAGGCCCGTTCTGTGTTCTTAGGGATAGAGGACCTTTCACACCAAACACGCAAATGCAGCACCTTATTGCTCTAACACCCATTATTTTCAATAAGAAGCATGGCGCAAACACCATGACATGCAAAAAACGAGCTTGTGCAACACTCCGCCAGAAGCACATACTGCCGCTTGATGTCAAACTCACTGCGGTCAGAGGTCAACTCAATCCAACTTTCACCGCTGCACGCTGTGAAGTAGTTTCGTGAGTCCAATAGAAACGAGGCATTAAGCCAAAACACGGAAGACAACAGAGAAGAAACGTGTGTCAGAGGAAAACTATGTGTCTGTTGTTGTTTCAGATGAGATGATTTCTTGTTTAACATGATCCTTGGACATTTATTTTTAGACAAATAACATAGCATGAAAGTAATGTGTACATTCTAAGTGTGGTATTCATTCATTAATATCTGCATTTCAATCCGGTGTCAACCTTGTTTCCGCTTCAAACTGCACGCCAGTCATCATCTATCTCAGCGACAGATATCTGAAGCTTTTGTACAACAATCATTTCCACATAAATTCAGAATTATTTCATCATAAAGGATGGAGGAAGCGATAAGAGCGCCGCAGCTACACAAGCTGCTAGCTGATGCATTCACTGCGCGTCGGTCATTTCAAAGCGTTACAGAGTATTGCCTCGTTTCTGCTTAAAACTGACTTTAGAATGATTTAAGAGGTTTTACCTTTATCATCTGATGGTTAATAATGTCATTAATCCATTTGATCACTTTGGGTAAAGAGAGTCCGTCTCAGACCTCCAAAATGATGCATGTGCAGCGGAAGCAGGGTGGACCAATTTTTAGGAGCGGACCATTTGGTCTGTGACACTGGGAAAAAAGACACTGTAAATAAATATAAATATTTATTATAAACACAACAGAAGAAGTAACAATGACTGCAGTGTGTCTTTTAATTAGGATTTCTCAATGTGACATAAACCTCATGATGAATTTTTTTTTTTTTTTTTATTCATTTCAACATTTAACTAGTGTGTTGTCCGTGGGGATCCACGGGCTCTAGATTGGGTAGTGTTTATAAAATAGGTAGCTGACATTTTTCAAGGGTGCTAATAAATTGTGCAAACTTTCTAGGAGTTGGAATGGCATGCAAGTCCAGAATGGTTTTAGAACCTGAGACTTCAACAGCTGAAGAACTCCATTTTATTTCCTGTTAATTACTTACAGGTGGAGGCCGGTGGTTCGGTTGAACCGCCTACTACCACGTTTAGCGTTTGATGCTGCGAGGTGTTCATCTGCTGTTTAGTGCAACAGCTCTAAGATGGAAAAAAAAAAAACAGTTGTCTCTCAAAGTACGGTGATGGCAGCACACCTGCACTGAGCTTTACAAAGACATTTCTACGCTTTTTACTCTCCTCGCTAAAAACAGCTGAAGAAACACAAGGCGTTAACTTTTTTTTTTTTTTTTTTTTTTTTTTTAAACACACCAAAATGCGCCTGGTCTTTTTCTGATGATGACATAACAAATGCAGATACAACTTTTGTACCTGTGAATCTGGTTGTGTTTTCTGCATAAATAGACGTTATCCATTCTTCCTGCTCAAACGGCAAATCAGGGGCGAATCCAGGCGGAAAGGGAGCACGGAGGAGGGACGCAACCCCCCACAACACCTCTAGATTAAAAGGTCCACTTCTGAAGACATTTTTCCTCATACTACTACTACTACTACTAAGAATAATAATTTCAATAACTAAAATGCTTAGGAAGAATTTAAATGTTATAAAAATGGTAGAAATAATTTAATTGTTACATTTAGAAACAATGTAGATTATAAATTGTATGTTTTACCATTACAGTGCTGTCAACAGTTAAATATGAGGTCAAGAATATCTTATTTCTTATAAAAGTATTTATGTTCACTGAAGTCAAGAAAGACTGACTATTTCATGTTTTACAAAAACTTTTCTCGGAAATTTAACCTTTATTTAACCAGGTTAGTCCATTGAGACTGAGACCTCTTTTGCAAAGGAGACCAATTTACTTAACCAGCATGTCTTTAAATGTGGGAGGAAATTGGAGCACCTGCAGGAAACCCATGCAAACACAGGGAGAACATGCAAACTCCACACAGAAAGACCACAGGTGGGAATCAAGCCCGTGACATTCTTGCTGTGAGGCAACAGCACTAACCACTAAGCCATTGTGCTGCCAGTGTAGTATTTAAGTTCAACTTAAGTGAGTATTGGCAAAACTGGTTATCAGGGGGAGTTGTTGTCAGCAGCTTCTGAAAGTAACTAATAAAGTAACTAGTAATCCAACTTAGTTACTTTTAAAATTGAGTAATCAGTAAAGTAACTCATCTATTTTTTCAAAGAGTAAACAGTAATTGGATTACAATTTCAAAGTAACTGTGGCAACACTGCTCATAACACCAGAATGGATTACCACCACAGGACAGACATTTTACAACCAAATGAAAGGGGCGGCAGAAACATGCAGCTCTGAGACGAGTGTGTCATTTTTTCATTTAAACAATACCAAGGTGTTTGAGGAACTTGCCGAAACCACAACTGAACCGCAACTCACAACAACTAACATGTCCTCCATTATTTCTTTGTTCGTGAAATTTCGCAGTTGATACACAAGCCATTTAAGAGAAACTCAGAAATGGATGTACACACTAGAGCTGCAGCCAACAAATACCTTGGTCATAGATTAATCCTTTATTTTCAAGATTATTTCTCAATTAACCTAACCGGGAGTGAGACATCTTGCGGCCTTCTCATCTTTGTTTAGGTGTGCGGGGGGGGGGGGGGGGGGGGCAGTTCAGTTGGGTGACGGTAAAGTATGTAGGCAAAATTTTTTCTGCAGTCTGTCACAGGTCTGAGAGCATAGATAATCAGGACTCTCCCTAAGCAATGGCACAATGGTTGTGTGCCATCATGTTAGGTCTCAGTGCCATCATGTGTATTTTCACATTTAGGGTGTTCCCTCTTTGTTTTCCTGGGAAATAATTTTTTCATGTTGCAAATTTCAGAGCTTTCTTGGACTATAAGCACCGGCGATCGGAAAAATCGTCAGTCAGTACAGGAGCAGCGCGTACATGTGAACGCAGCCTGTGAAAAACTACGCTGTGCAGTGTAGCTGTTGTGCAAAAGCTGCAATGATAAATCTGTTGTGCAACCCGTTGATGAATAGATGAAAAATAATCTGATAAAGGCATTTTTTAGAATAGATAGTTGATTCAGTTAAAGTGCGTCTCCATTTACTCTGTTGTCGAGGGAGATCCGCCAACACACAGCGCTGTGTTTTTTAAAAATACACAAAAAACACACTGCTTCATTTTAAAAACACAATGCGTCTCTTTCACGTCTGCCTCACTGTTTGATAGCGTTGATTCAATAAGAACAGCCAGCTGTTTCTCTGAAAAGGCTTCATGTTACTCAATGTGCCACTTTGTAAAGTTCTTGCTTTTTCCTGCTACATTGATTAGCTCCTTGCACTGGTTATGCACATGCTCCACATAGTCTTCTCTGTCTTTTCTGGGAAAATTACAGCACCACATACAGGCCTGGTGTATATATACTACACTGTTTTCAGTAGATGCAGATATTTCTTGAAACGGTGCCGTGTTTACCTGTTGAAAACAAGGAAAGATACGTTTCCATGTGGACAAGGCTTTAGTTTGTGATTTTAGATTAGATGTAAAGCTGAAGTTGTAGGAAATGGCTTCCACAAGTATTTGAAAAAGGCAAAATGCTGGAGCTTCTGCCCAAAGTAGGGTGGGGCTACAGGAAAAGTTGAAATCAGAGAATTAAAATAATTAAAATAATTGCAGATTAATATAATAATCTACAGCTTCTTGTTGTGACTCAACTCGGGGATGGGGGGGAGACGAGAAGTATCAAGCCCAGTTCACACAGGTATTTAAATAGAAATTCATCGCTTTCTTCTGCTTTCACACAAACAAGCTCCTCCCTTTCTCAAAGTGTTTCCAAATTTGTGTATGGTAACTTCCAGTGGTGAGGTTTGACACAATGTGCTGCATGTCACCTCAACCGCCACACTACAGAACTTCCCTCAGTCCTCCACAGCAAGCACCCTGGTAGACATCCAGTCCACTGTCACTTCTCAAAAGTAACTATCTGCCACAGCCCGGTGAAAAGTGGACATCCCCTTCGCCTTCTCCAGCCACTGCCATCCTCAACACTGACGCAAATTTCTGCCTGGCTCTCGGGTTCAAATTGCCTGTTCGTCGAGCACGGATTTTCTGAAAAATTAACTGAAATGTTGCTGAAAAGTTAGCCGCTTCACTGTCTTGACTCTGTGAAAGACCAGCTCAGCGTGCAGCCAAGGAGAAGCCGACCACAGATTCTGCCCACCGAAAAGGAAAAGTGTCCATTAAAATCCTGCGCGTGAGCGTCCATGATGATACATTTATTTTACAGTTGAAAGGCTTCGTGTTTCCAAAAAGTATGAAGTTTGCGCAGCACAAAAACAGCGAGAGAGGGAGAGAGACAGGCAGAGAGAGAGGGAGAGAGACAGGACTTAATTTTTACTCTAATACTTGCTTTGACAATGTAAACATATGTCTCCCATATATCAATAAAGCTCCACTGAAATTGAGGAGAGAGAGAGAGAGTACTGTCTTTTCTCTAAGTGTATAAAAATAAGGCTGTAAAAGTCTATTAAAAAAAATAAAAGTACTTAATTCTCTCACCAAAACATCAAATCTAGGCTTTCATCTTAGATGCACCTTCTGGCAAATTGTAGCTTAACTTTCAGGTCTCATTTTCAAGAAAAACCTCAATAAAATCAACAATAATGATAATATTAAACCAAACAGAGCCCTGGCATCAGATCGGAAAAGTATCGGTATCGGCAAAAATCCAAATTCAGGTAGCGGGATCGGATCGGAAGTGAACAATTGTGGATCGGTTCATCCCTAGAATATGAAAAGTGGAATAAAATAAGTTCGAGATTTTTCATATTTATGTATTGAAAAAGTCAACCTGACACAATTTAAGTTAAATATGATGCAAATTGCAAGACAACACGGGATGGCTATAGAATTTGCTTCTGTGTGCAAAACTAACACACATTAGCTTTAATGCCATGAGTTTATTGTCACTACTGTGTGAGAGTCCAAATATAATTCCCTTCATTGAACACTTTACATTTCTTGTCGTTCACATTATATGAATTTCCTATGAAGTGTTGTAACTGTTTTTTAAGTGTCACGCCACCTTCATAGTTTGTCAATTTTAAGTTTGCTTGATTTTGTGCAAATGACAGCATCTCCTAAAACCTCACTATACCAATTTAAAATTGTACGCAGTGTCACTATACATACATACATACATACCATCCCTTAGTTATGCTGCTATAGACGTAGACTGCTGGGGGGTTCCCATGATGCACTGTTTCTTTCTGTTTTTGCTCTGTATGCACCACTCTGCATTTAATCATTAGTGATCGATCTCTGCTCCCCTCCACAGCATGTCTTTTTCCTGGTTCTCTCCCTCAGCCCCAACCAGTCCCAGCAGAAGACTGCCCCTCCCTGAGCCTGGTTCTGCTGGAGGTTTCTTCCTGTTAAAAGGGAGTTTTTCCTTCCCACTGTAGCCAAGTGCTTGCTCACAGGGGGTCGTTTTTGACCGTTGGGGTTTTACATAATTATTGTATGGCCTTGGGGCAACTGTTTGTTGTGATTTTAATAACATTTACTCTGATGGACTACCCAGCAGTAGGGAATAAGTTTCATTACACTAGAAGTCTTTCAGAAAGCGCTGTAACTAGGTTTAAGGATATGATTCCTTCTTTATGTTCTCTAATGCCATATAACAACACAGTGCAGAGTAGCTACCTAAACTCTGTAAGGGAGATAGAGTATCTCGTCAATAGTTTTACATCCTCATTGAAGACAACTTTGGATGCTGTAGCTCCTCTGAAAAAGAGAGCTTTAAATCAGAAGTGTCTGACTCCATGGTATAACTCTCAAACTCGTAGCTTAAAGCAGATAACCCGTAAGTTGGAGAGGAAATGGCGTCTCACTAATTTAGAAGATCTTCACTTAGCCTGGAAAAAGAGTCTGTTGCTCTATAAAAAAGCCCTCCGTAAAGCTAGGACATCTTTCTACTCATCACTAATTGAAGAAAATAAGAACAACCCCAGGTTTCTTTTCAGCACTGTAGCCAGGCTGACAAAGAGTCAGAGCTCTATTGAGCTGAGTATTCCATTATCTTTAACTAGTAATGAGTTCATGACTTTCTTTGCTAACAAAATTTTAACTATTAGAGAAAAAATTACTCATAACCATCCCAAAGACGTATCGTTATCTTTGGCTGCTTTCAGTGATGCCGGTATTTGGTTAGACTCTTTCTCTCCGATTGTTCTGTCTGAGTTATTTTCATTAGTTACTTCATCCAAACCATCAACATGTTTATTAGACCCCATTCCTACCAGGCTGCTCAAGGAAGCCCTACCATTATTTAATGCTTCGATCTTAAATATGATCAATCTATCTTTGTTAGTTGGCTATGTACCACAGGCTTTTAAGGTGGCAGTAATTAAACCATTACTTAAAAAGCCATCACTTGACCCAGCTATCTTAGCTAATTATAGGCCAATCTCCAACCTTCCTTTTCTCTCAAAAATTCTTGAAAGGGTAGTTGTAAAACAGCTAACTGATCATCTGCAGAGGAATGGTCTATTTGAAGAGTTTCAGTCAGGTTTTAGAATTTATCATAGTACAGAAACAGCATTAGTGAAGGTTACAAATGATCTTCTTATGGCCTCGGACAGTGGACTCATCTCTGTGCTTGTTCTGTTAGACCTCAGTGCTGCTTTTGATACTGTTGACCATAAAATTTTATTACAGAGATTAGAGCATGCCATAGGTATTAAAAGCACTGCGCTGCGGTGGTTTGAATCATATTTGTCTAATAGATTACAATTTGTTCATGTAAATGGGGAATCTTCTTCACAGACTAAAGTTAATTATGGAGTTCCACAAGGTTCTGTGCTAGGACCAATTTTATTCACTTTATATATGCTTCCCTTAGGCAGTATTATTAGACGGTATTGCTTAAATTTTCATTGTTACGCAGATGATACCCAGCTTTATCTATCCATGAAGCCAGAGGACACACACCAATTAGCTAAACTGCAGGATTGTCTTACAGACATAAAGACATGGATGACCTCTAATTTCCTGCTTTTAAACTCAGATAAAACTGAAGTTATTGTACTTGGCCCCACAAATCTTAGAAACATGGTGTCTAACCAGATCCTTACTCTGGATGGCATTACCCTGACCTCTAGTAATACTGTGAGAAATCTTGGAGTCATTTTTGATCAGGATATGTCATTCAAAGCGCATATTAAACAAATATGTAGGACTGCTTTTTTGCATTTACGCAATATCTCTAAAATCAGAAAGGTCTTGTCTCAGAGTGATGCTGAAAAACTAATTCATGCATTTATTTCCTCTAGGCTGGACTATTGTAATTCATTATTATCAGGTTGTCCTAAAAGTTCCCTAAAAAGCCTTCAGTTAATTCAAAATGCTGCAGCTAGAGTGCTGACGGGGACTAGAAGGAGAGAGCATATCTCACCCATATTGGCCTCTCTTCATTGGCTTCCTGTTAATTCTAGAATAGAATTTAAAATTCTTCTTCTTACTTATAAGGTTTTGAATAATCAGGTCCCATCTTATCTTAGGGACCTCGTAGTATCATATCACCCCAATAGAGCGCTTCGCTCTCAGACTGCAGGCTTACTTGTAGTTCCTAGGGTTTGTAAGAGTAGAATGGGAGGCAGAGCCTTCAGCTTTCAGGCTCCTCTCCTGTGGAACCAGCTCCCAATTCAGATCAGGGAGACAGACACCCTCTCTACTTTTAAGATTAGGCTTAAAACTTTCCTTTTTGCTAAAGCTTATAGTTAGGGCTGGATCAGGTGACCCTGAACCATCCCTTAGTTATGCTGCTATAGACGTAGACTGCTGGGGGGTTCCCATGATGCACTGTTTCTTTCTCTTTTTGCTCTGTATGCACCACTCTGCATTTAATCATTAGTGATCGATCTCTGCTCCCCTCCACAGCATATCTTTTTCCTGGTTCTCTCCCTCAGCCCCAACCAGACCCAGCAGAAGACTGCCCCTCCCTGAGCCTGGTTCTGCTGGAGGTTTCTTCCTGTTAAAAGGGAGTTTTTCCTTCCCACTGTAGCCAAGTGCTTGCTCACAGGGGGTCGTTTTGACCGTTGGGGTTTTACGTTTTACATCATTATTGTATGGCCTTGCCTTACAATATAAAGCGCCTTGGGGCGGCTGTTTGTTGTGATTTGGCGCTATATAAAAAAAAAATTGATTGATTGATTGATTGATTTGGCGCTATATAAAAAAAATTGATTGATTGATACATAGTCAACAAAAATATAAACGGTTTTGCTCCCATTTTGTATGAGATGACACTCAAAGATCTAAAACTTTTTCCACATACACAATATCACCATTTCCCTCAAATATTGTTCACAAACCAGTCTAAATCTGTGATAGTGAGCACTTGTCCTTTGCTGAGATAATCCATCCCACCTCACAGGTGTGCCATATCAAGATGCTGATTAGACACCATGATTAGTGCACAGGTGTGCCTTAGACTGCCCACAATAAAAGGCCACTCTGAAAGGTGCAGTTTTATCACACAGCACAATGCCACAGATGTTGCAAGATTTGAGGGAGCGTGCAATTGGCATGCTGACAGCAGGAATGTCAACCAGAGCTGTTGCTTGTGTATTGAATGTTCATTTCTCTACCATAAGCCGTCTCCAAAGGCGTTTCAGAGAATTTGGCAGTACATCCAACCAGCCTCACAACCGCAGACCACGTGTAACCACACCAGCCCAGGACCTCCACATCCAGCATGTTCACCTCCAAGATCGTCTGAGAACAGCCACTCGGACAGCTGCTGAAACAATCGGTTTGCATAACCAAAGAATTTCTGCACAAACTGTCAGAAACCGTCTAAGGGAAGCTCATCTGCATGCTCGTCGTCCTCATCTGGGTCTCGACCTGACTCCAGTTCGTCGTCGTAACCGACTTGAGTGGGCAAATGCTCACATTCGCTGGCGTTTGGCACGTTGGAGAGGTGTTCTCTTCACGGATGAATCCCGGTTCACACTGTTCAGGGCAGATGGCAGACAGCGTGTGTGGCGTCGTGTGGGTGAGCGGTTTTCTGATGTCAATGTTGTGGATCGAGTGGCCCATGGTGGCGGTGGGGTTATGGTATGGGCAGGCGTCTGTTATGGACGAAGAACACAGGTGCATTTTATTGATGGCATTTTGAATGCACAGATATACCGTGATGAGATCCTGAGGCCCATTGTTGTGCCATACATCCAAGAACATCACCTCGTGTTGCAGCAGGGTAATGCACGGCCCCATGTTGCAAGGATCTGTACACAATTCTTGGAAGCTGAAAATGTCCCAGTTCTTGCATGGCCAGCATACTCACTGGACATGTCACCCATTGAGCATGTTTGGGATGCTCTGGACCGGCGTATACAAGTTCCTGCCAATATCCAGCAACTTCGCACAGCCATTGAAGAGGAGTGGACCAACATTCCACAGGCCACAACTGACAACCTGATCAACTCTATGCAAAGGAGATGTGTTGCACTGCATGAGGCAAATGGTGGTCACACCAGATACTGACTGGTACCCCCCCCCCCAATAAAACAAAACTGCACCTTTCAGAGTGGCCTTTTATTGTGGACAGTCTAAGGCACGCCTGTGCACTAATCATGGTGTCTAATCAGCATCTTGATATGGCACACCTGTGAGGTGGGATGGATTATCTCAGCAAAGGAGAAGTGCTCACTATCACAGATTTAGACTGGTTTGTGAACAATATTTGAGGGAAATGGTGATATTGTGTATGTGGAAAAAGTTTTAGATCTTTGAGTTCATCTCATACAAAATGGGAGCAAAACCAAAAGTGTTGCGTTTATATTTTTGTTGAGTATATATATATATATACACACACACACACACACACACACACACACACACACACACACACATACATATGATAAGTCAATATAGCAATTATGCCAACAGGCCTAGTCTCCACAGGAAATCAGTCTCCCACTCGCCCTGCCCTCTTCCTGTTCCCATGTCGCACCAAACGCCTGCATGTCCTCCCTCGGCACTTCCGGAAACCTCCTCTTTAGCCTCCCTCTTTACTCCTGCCCAGTGGCTCCATCCTCATTATCCTTCTCCCTATATATCCTGGGTCGCTCTTCTGCACATGACCAGCCTTCAAACCTTCCCATCCTAATCACCCACAGATTTAAAATCTACGGTAAGTAATTATAGCTATAAAAAAGCAAGCAAGCAATAAGAAAGAAATTATGTGGTAGGAGCTATTCTCTACAACACTTTTATTTAGCTTCTCTCAGGACCTTTGAGTATTATGATCCAAATAAATATGAAGTAGTATGCTTGAATAAAACTAAAGGAAAACATCGATGCATACTTGATTGTGTAAATGTATAACAGTTGTGGAAATCACTGCCCATGGTTGTAGTGCTAACTGTTTGGGGGCCGTATCTGATCGTGTTCAGCTGACCCCTGATTATTGGGAAAGCAATCGGCATCAGCTGGCCACAATTCAAAATCTGCTCATGGGCCTAAAAAGCAATCAAATCAGAGACGGACTGAACAGAAAGGAATGTAGCCACTCTGTTCTTCTTGCTTCAAGTTTCGTCCTCGTTCTCTCTCCGTTCAGCCATTGGTGGTGGTGAAAGCATACAGCGGAAACATTCTTCATCTGGCTAGGTCAGTCAAAGGGGGGATTTTACAAAGGAGGGGTATCCTGTTTTTTTTGTTGTTTTTTTTTTGGCTTATAGGAAAAGATTTAGAGCTTTGGAAAGACAAAAAGGAGAGTGCAGAATGTGTTCAGAGGAAATTAGTTTTCTTCAAGTAACAGCAGACCTTTTTAATCACATCACTCATTATGCCGCTTTTGCTTGTTTACACAAAACCAAACAAAGATGGCATAATGCTGCCCCACTGCGTTATTCTTAGACAACAGATCAAAGTTCCAGCAGACGGATGTGCGACATGGCCAGTGTTATCTACTCTGACGTATGACATAAGTAAGCATATCCAGAGGACACAACAGCTACAAATGTTTGGTTCTTCTTGCTCAATTGACAATGGATAAGAAGCTGTCAGACTTTGCTGGCACCCCAAATTCCAGACACTCATCTACTGAAAATACTCAATCTGGTTTAGGTGAAGGATGGTGCCTCGTAAGAGGGTTGAACAAGGACAGGATGCAAAAACTGTACAGCAAAAATCACTTATGAGTAGGGCTGAAATGATTAGTCGAGTAATTCGAATAATTCGATTACAAAAAATGTTCGAGGCAAATTCTGTGCCTCGAAGCTTCGTTTAACGTTGTAGTACATATGCCAGGCCTGTGTGTGGCGCTGTAATGTCCCCAGAAAAACAAACAGAAGATGAGGTAGAGCAGGCGCTAATCAAATTAGCACAAAAGCTACAGCTTTCCAACGCGACAAACAGAGGGAACTAAAGCTTTTTAGGAAAGGACGGTCCACGCTGATCATCTAAAATAGCTTACTTTGTATTTAAAGCAAAGCAGTGTGTTTTTTTTTTTTTTCTAACAGTTTCGCCCGCTGGCCGCTCTACGCACGGCGGCCGGCTGCTGCCTCTCTCTGCCCGTTGTGAGCGGCTCAGCTCTGCCCTCACACAGCTCCGTCCCGGCCACAGACAGTCTCTGGAAGAAGTCCACTCTTTCTTCTGTGTGACTCGCAATGAGTGTTTCGCTTTTTAATTTTCGCTTTTTTGGGCAACACACAATGCTTCACAAACACGGGAACTCAAATAAAATAATAAAAAACAAGTGACTGCGAGGCTGCATGTTCAACCTCCAGCTGAAAATGAAATGCATTGGCTGAATCGCAGCGAGAGTGTTCATGCAGGGACCCAGTCCACCACCTTAATAAATAAATAAATAAAAAGGTTAAATTTTGCAAGTTGGGGAAAACAAAAAACAGCCACAACCCATCCCCATTTCAGCAAAATGTCAAGACTTTGGCCTGACACCAGGAAAGATCCAAAACTTGTAAAGATGTGAAAAAATAAATAATTACCCAGGAAAACAGAAAGGGATACACTAAATTTGATAATCTCCGTGATGACGCAGTGACACTGTGCCATTACTTAGGGAGAACCCTGGACTGTTAATGTTTTAAAACGCAGAAATACTTTTTATCCGATTACTCGCCAGAATAATCGACAGAATACTCAATTACTAAAATAATCAATAGCTGCAGCTCTACTTCTGAGCTCCTTGAATGTGTTCGACGGTGTCATCATCAGCCTTTACCAGCAGACGTTCATAAATCTCATCTCCAGTTAAACATTTTTAATGGTGCCTTTAATTGGTCTTCTGTACCATCAGATGCTTATATTCTTCTAGATTTGCACTTGTCAAACTACAGAAACAAACATTCCCATATGTTCATTGTGAACCCTCTGGACGATGACCTGCTCCATTGCTGAAAAACTCAGACATTATGTGGACTTCGTAGTCCACATAATGGCATGTTAAAAATCCATTTCATGTCCAGTCCAACTGAAAGGGACATGTCTGAAGCACAGCTCCTCCATGTCAGGCCTGCCATGCCATGTGTGAAAGCAGCTTTATATTCTTCATTACTCCTTCATGGATCACCTCACAACCCATTTAGAGAATGAGGAAATTACCACAGATGATGTGAATTTCCCCCTCCCTCAAATTTCTTCTTATCGGTGTCATCAGTCAAACAAAGCATTTAACAGCTTTTCGGCTATGAGCCCCCACATTACAAATAGGCTCCAATCACTTCGCTACAAACAGAAGAAGTAGGACAGCAGTCACAGCCGGAAAATAAGATTTGCAGGCAATAACCAAAACTGACTCTGCACCACAATGCAGCTGACCTATGACACCAGTGTTCCACAGATGCAGCATATGCTCAGGGGACAAATTTGGGCAGAGTCTCCATAGTAGTCTTAATTTCTTCTGCTTTGCTGACAATACCAACACTGATTCAAGTGCTTGTGTTACAACATTCCTCTGATTGCATCAGCAACCACAGTTCCATTTTACAAAAACTACTAGACAAGTCAAGGAAACCAGGGGGACAAGAGCTAATAAGCAAAGTGCGCAACTCATCTGCACATGCGTGGGTCAACAATTCCAGCTACCAAACACACACCGCTACCATTGAATTTCGTATACGGTAGTGTTTGAGGACTGTGAAAGTTGAGGCTTAAAGGGATTGTTTCAAAGGCTTTAAGCCTTAAGCGACGCATACAGTAATGACAGGTGCGCACTGTGCTATTTTCAAATGCTCGAATGGAATTTATAGGCTCGAAAGGTGGCTGAAAACACACAATTGCAAGGCTCTGCCGAGTCCTAGTTTGTGTACCGAAGCAGCACACACAAGGGGAGCCAGCTCTTCTTTCCGTTTCTCTCTACTGCCGTACGCAGTCCTGGCTGTAACAGGCAATCCGTGGAGCTTACAAAAACGCTTTAAATCATCAACTTTCCAGCAGTTGAAATGGTCCAAATCATAGCACTCCTTGCTGCTTTCTGCCGTCTTTGAATGTGGATTGGTAGCCGAAAAATTTAGCATACCCATAACGCACTGCGCGGTCCAAGATGCTCACTTCGCTTATTACTCATGAGGTACGACATGAGATCTAACAATTTGTTGGTGAGATGAAACGCCATCTCTCAAGGCGGGGGGATAGACGACACTCCAGCATCCAAAGTCTTTTGGCTTTTTTGTGGCCATTCGAAGCACTTTATGTTGAAAATCTCCGAGCTTTTCGGGGATGCGCCGTCATCACTGCAATGTCTTTTCAGACTCACGGAAGAATGTCTGTACTGCAGTCTGCTGTCGGAGCAGGTAAGACTGTGTGGCACGATGATTCATACTCAGAAAGCACAACTGAAGTACCATTCATTACAAGATGATTAATCAAAACTTTTCAAAATGCACCTACATTGTTTTGCATTTTGTGACTTTCAGTCAAATAAAAGGCTTTTTTCCAGTCATATTCGTCACTGAAAAAAAGTGTTAAATAAAAATGGTGGTGGATTGCTTCACAACATGAAAAACAGCATGTGTAGCCCAATACTGGAGTTACATGTACTATCTCACAGTGCCGAGAGTTACAATGAATATTTATTGGTGCCACTATGTACGTAAACATGTTTCAACTTGTGGTCGACCCATCAGCAGTGCGAACGAGGAGCACCGCCTTTCACAAGGTGCACGAACTGGCCTATGCTGTTCTGGGAACAGATATTAGGACGATATGAGAAACGCTGAGCTCAGTGTGCAACATGAACAACATGCTGCAGGCACAATGTTCAACATCTGCCAAGGAGGCACTGATACCCTGAAAAAAAAAAAAAAACATTCACACACTAATTATTGCTACACAGAGCATAATCATAATGCTGAAGGTTTAGCTTCAAATGAAGCTAATAGAAGTCATGTTTTCTGACAGATTACATTTCTTTTAACACAAGCAAATACAATCAGGAAGCCTGGTTATGAACTTAGGCACAGTATTTCATGTCAACAGTCATTCCATGAATACTAAGAATTCCTAAGCATCGTCGCCTTCTTCCATCCTTGTATTATTCAACCAAATGAGTGTGACAGAGACAGCAAAAAAAAAAACTGCTCCAGTTGTTGACCTTGAGCTTTCACAGACTACAAGGTCAGCAGAGCCATTCCCACACATTAAATTTGCTGCTCCTGATATTCCTGCAGGAGACATGAGCTCACTTTTTGTGCAATAACTGGCACACAGCGAGTGTGAATACACCACAGGAATTCGCCCTTGGTGCCGCCACCTGCCTTGGGCCAGCACAACCCAAACCTGGCAGGATGACATGTCCCCAGCCTGCAGCATTCCCATCACCCTTCACTCACGTCGGGAATGCTGAAGACTGAACCACAGCCCATGAATTGCGCAACAGGTCTGTTAATGATTGGTCGATATTTTCCTTTTCAAGTTAAGCTGTACCCATGTGACTTGGGTGCAAACACGCACAGCGCATTCAAATGGCCAGGGTGAGGTAACAGCCGAGGGTGCACCTGACAGGTTTGGTCATAATCCACGAACAGACTGCCTCAGGTGAATGAGTGGTCCAATAAGAGTGCACTGTTCAATGCGTGGTATACAGTCACAACACTGCAAAGAATGCCAGTCATCTTGTCAATGGATAAGACAGGGTGCGTAACCCGGTTAGCACTTGGCGCGCACACGCACACACAGACACATGAAATCAATCATTTATACACCGTTATGGAACAGCACTTCAATTTATTCTTCATGATTCAGCCTGATCACTCTCAGGTGCTGGTTTCACAGCATGAAAGTGTTTGGAGCACATTTGGGAACTCGCTCATTATTGCATCAAGTGCAGTAAAGTAAAGCGTGCGTCTTCTTCTCAGATATGATCAACCACAGGACAACAGTGGAGCTGAAATAAGAATGCTTGTCTTCACACGTGATCTGCTGAGGTAGTAAAAGTATGGCTGGCAACATAAATGCCTGGTGCTCTGCTCAGAGGAGCCCAGCCACCGGTGAGTACCAACAACTTGGTGAGCGGAACGTGCACTAATCAATAACAGCACTTCAGTGTAACAGTGATGTTAACGGCACAGTAAAATAGTTTATTATAAATGTCATGCTTGTGTTAGAAAGTGTGATGGGACTTAGGTGGTGTTAAAAGTTCTTTTGTTTTATTTAAGAAAAAAAATTGTACAAATATGATGACCACACTTAGGTCCAGCAGTTATTTAGTAACACTGGGTGTCTGAAATCAATTCGGTCATGCATGACAACAGAGGAGAGTGAACAATGTTAATTAGTGACATTCATCTAATTAGAGCAGAGGTTTACACAATCAAGAGAGGGGAAAAAAAGCAATGCACTAGAATGGAAATTCATAGTGGTGGACTAAAGGTTAGCCCCAGTCACACTGTGACGGATCAACGAAACGTACAAAGAACTGATTCTATGCATTCGTGTTCATTTTTGTCCAACAAAAGTCCTTTTCCCATTCGCAAAATGCGTTCCTTGTCAGCTGATGTCCACCAAGTTCATCAGAAAGTTTTGTGCACGTTCATAACTTTGAGCAGAGCTCAGGCAGAAAACTTTGCCGTTACTTGCACGTTTGTTTGTTGTTTTGTCCTCTGCATGTCTTATTTGTCCTGCGGCTGTCCAGCTGTTCATTATGGCTTTCTGATTGGTCAAAAGTCCAGCAAGCAGAGAAAGGACTGACACAGTAAGCGCAGCTCCATGTATTCAAGATTTAGACAGTGCACTCTTTCTGCGTCTCTCTCTCTCTGTCTATCCGGCTCTCTTTCTCTCTCAGTGAGGAGACGCAACAGAGCCGTTCTGAGTGAGGAAATGTGTCATATTTTCAGTAGGGCTACAGCTATCAATTATTTTAGTAATTGAGCATTCTATCATTTATTCTGGCGATTAACCGAGTAGTCGGATAAAGTACTTTTGCGTTTTTAAATAACATCAATAGTCCAGGGCTCTCCCTAAGCAATGGCACAATGTTGCGGTGCCAAAGTGTTGACATTTTGCTGAAATGATGATGGGATGTGGCTTTCTCTTTTGTTTTCTCCAACTTGTAAAACTGAATCATTTTTAATGTTTTTTTGTTTGTTTTTTATAAAGGTTGGTGGACTGGGTCCCTGCGTGATTTTTTTCATCCCCCCCCTCTCTGCTATTCAGCAGATGCATTTCAGCTGGAGGTTGAACATGCAAAGCCTCACAGTCAGTTTTATTATTATTATTTTATTTAAGTTACTGTGTTTGTGAAGTTTTGTGCGTTGCCCAAAAAAACAAAAAACACAGAAGAAAGACTAGACTTCTGCCTTTTGCCAGTGTAGCCGCAACGGAGTTGTGACTCGCACCGAGCAGAGAAAGCAACCGGCCATCAGGTCAATTCTCGCAGTCGGACATCCGGAAATCCGGAAATTTCATAGCCGGAAGCGAGCCGCCATCTTAGTTTGGGGGAATTACGTGACTTCTGTAACATTGAAAGCAGCACGAAAATGCCCAAAAGTCGGTGTATTCCGGGTTGTACATCAACCAAGAGTTATCCCAAGAGTTGTGTTAATATTTATGAATTGAGGTTATCGTCAGGATCCGTTCACATTTTTCAAGTTTGAAAATTCTGATAAAGCGCCAGCTACAGAAACGAAGCTAGATGACGGTTAAATGATGTCTCTGAAAGTCAACGCAAGTCCAGATTTCTTGTTTTGTTTTGGCTTCAGTGTCCATCGTTAGTGCCATGTGACTGGGGCTTAACTGATACAATTATCACAATTATTATTCTTATATATATAAAAGAATACTCACAAGGACTCCTGATGAAGTATGTGCAGACGTCTTTTTAATCCATCTCTGGCCATTGTTTAGGATCGTCTAACCAGTCATCTGCAATAATTTTATACGGGTATTTTCGGATTCCTGCCAACTCCAGCTTCTTTCTGTATCGATTCCATGCCTGAGGTGGCAAATTCTCTTTGTACTGATACATCACCAAAAAAAAAAAAAAAAACAACAACTTGGAAGTAGAGAAACAACAAACTTTGCGGACATGCTCACGTTTCCCCCAAACAAAGATGGCGCCTAGAAATTATGTTACATGTAACATCACGCTGACCGCGAGAATAGTCACTCCCCACGTTGAGTGGACCATGTGTTTTTAAAAATAAGCAAACACACTGCTTCGCTTTAAATGTGCAGTAAGGCTATTTCAGATGATCAACATGGACCCTCTTTCTCTTTAAAGGCTTTATTTTACTCTGTGTGTCGTCTTGGAAAGCTGTAGCCATCATTGCTAATTTGATAGCTGTTATGCTCTAGTCTGTTTTTTTCTGGGGACGTTGCAGCGCCACACACAGGCCTGGCACACGTAGTACAACGTTAAACGAAGCTTCAAGGCACAGAATTTTCCTCGAACATTTTTTGTAACCGAATTATTCAAGTTACTCAACTAATTGAGTTTTCAGACTGCCAAACTCAGCTTAAATGCAGCAAACCAGGAAAATTCTTCTGCTCAGTGCAGAACAGAAAAAAAAAAAACACTTTTCGCAACTGCTTCGGTGATTGCAGACGAAAACAATACAGTACACCATTTTTCCATGTGAAGTTATGCTGTGTATATATATTGCACAATGGGATCGGCTGTTCCCATACGAAGTGGCTACGGGTACGTACATCAGTATCTTCTATGGGACTGCTAAAGGTATGGAGACGTGCTGCATTGAACACAGCAGCTGCAGCAGGACGCCTCAGCTCAGCAGCTTGAACAGCGCAGATCTGTGTAACTTTAAGTGTGTGCCAGAGTAAGTTTAATACTTTCCTGACATAATTTAATGTAAATTAATTTTACTGGCTCGATATCCAAGTCAAAATGGCATTTTAACACGTTTTTTGCGAGCATTTTTCTGAGTGTGTTCAGTCGCGAATCCCCATTGAAAATGCATTAACATCCGGGTACTTCATCAATATTTTGCCCGGTTAGGAGATGTCATGTCGCTGTCCATGAAGGGAGGTTTTCGTTTAGTGTGCAGCACTGGGAGTGCGGACTCTAGTTCTCATATACAGCTCTATGGGTTCACTGAAGATACGGACAATGTACGGATAAGTTTTGAAGTCTTGCCAGACCTTTAGCCGCGTATGGTACGGGTACGGACAATTTGCGCATTCTGATTGGTCAGAAAGACACCCTCTGTATCTTTAGAACGGTCTCTGTAGATACGGGTCCATACACGTAGCTACTGCTTTTCCCATAAGTGGCCAAATCCCACGATATCACACAGGGTTCAAACGAGACTGCGTTGCCCTATTGAAAAAAAAAAAAACTGGAGAACTGGGTCTGAACCACAACTGGAACACTGCTATCGTACAAGACGTCCAGAAGTGCACTAACGTATGGTCCCAAAGCAAAAGTATTGTTCAAGTTTTAAAATTTGAGCTTGCCCCAGTTCTGTAACACATGCTTCTGGAAGGGACTGGTATCTCAGTGGTCTTTCAGTTATATGGAGCTTCATTTTCCTTAAACACACAAAATACCTTAAGTTGAATGAGAGGGAACAGGATATGGTCCCATTTAAAAAAATAAAAAAAAATCACAAGTGGCTATTTAAAATTTGGGCAATTCTGGAAGTTTTGGAATTCCAATGTAGTCCGGGTGCACTGCCCATATTGCGCAGAAGAGCTCTAATCAAACAGCTGGCCTACAAGAAAATAGTATCGGTGAGAAAATAAACGGCCCCCAGTCCGAAAAATTCCCCAAACCGTAACAATAAGAATGTTTGTGTCATGTTTTTAACAGTGAAAGAAGAAAAAGTGTTCCGAAAGAGAAGCTCTGAGCTGGGCTAGCAGCAGCAGCTAACACCAGCAGCCGCGCGCAGCATTTACAGGCAGAAAGAACAACGTTTAAGCAAATAAGTGAAATGAAAGAGTTTGGAGTTAAGAAGCAGGAGGGCCTGTTGGCTGGCTGGCTGGCTGGTGGAAACGGCGCTAGCTACTGCCGCGGCCCGTGTTCGGTTCCGGTCCCACCTCCGCCCGCCGGCTCGGTTCTGCCAGGCCGAGCCCGACCTCAGCTCCTTACCTTCCTCTGCTGCTTCTCCCAGGCCGGGTCCAAAAGCAGGTCCCGGTCCCAGTCGTTCTCCTGCTCCATGTAGGTCTGCTGCGGCCCGCCGGGAGCACTCGGGTTATTGACGGCGTGATAATCTACCATGTCAGCAAACCGGAGTGCGCCAAACAAACAAACAAAAAAACAACTGAACAGGTAAAAACGGCGGGATGGGGAGGGCTATGTGACTAAAGAAAGTGTTCTTGTCTTGCAGTGGATTTTTGTACGTGCTGTACGCCGCCGCTGCGAGAAAAGCTTCGTTTCTGCTCTGAGTGCTGGGAGGAACCAGCCGCTCCTACAGGCTGCACCCGACCGTCAAGCCGCGCGCAGCGAACAGCACCACTTCCGGTTTCACATTTCAGCATAAGATAAACACGTGCCGTATTTTGTTGGCATTTTACCTTCAAACTCACCAATTTACAAACGGTCATAACTCATAATACACACTGTTTCAGCAAAGTAATATAGACTACAGTGACCAGGTGTCTTAAAACACTGTTTCTTATTGAGGATTGAGGAACTTCCTCCACTCATCCTTCAGCGGTGTGTGTGTGTGTGTGTGTGTGTGTGTGTGTGTGTGTGTGTGTGTGTGTGTGTGTGTGTGTGTGTGTGTGTGTGTGTGTGTGTGTGTGTGTGTGTGGTGAGAGTGCTGAACTCATTGAGAGATTCAGTTGTATCAGCAGGGACCTTATCTTTCTGCCAGCGCCAACTATGATGATAAGAAACCTCTGGAAAAAGTTTATAATCCTAAAGTCGCTGGACAGATGCATTTGACCATGTCTTTGCAGGAGTGTGAAAGTCCAAGTTTTCAAGCTTTTGGAGTCATCTTCATCAACCTATGACACCTATGGAATGAGTTTGTGTCAAAGAAGCAGTTACTTGCTGTAGGTAGAAAACTGGTGATTTTATTCATTATCTATCTGTTGATTTGGGGGCCTGCCCTTCCTTGGCTGAGGTATGGGCTCTTCTGAGTGCTCCCGTAGCTCTTTGCAACCGTTAGCGTCATAATGCAAGATGGTTAACGATTTAGTAAAATGACCCGATGCCCAACAAATAATCCGATTTTATTTTGAAGGCAGCTCTGATATGGATCTGTGTAACTTTGTGGACTTGACACACCTGCTTGCATTCTCCTGTAGGCGCAAACAGCTGCTCCACTGTCCGATACTGGATGTAGGAGGAGGATATTATGATCGGTGTGTAAAATGCATACATAAACAAAACAAATAAACACAGTAGGTGTGTTTTTATTATAGCACCTTGATGGCCTGTTGTTACCTGTTTAGGCTCAGTGGGGGGGAAAGCCTGTCAGGTTGTTGCTACATGTTGCTACATTTATCGAAAAATAATTATTATTGCATCCGTCAAAGATCAAAAGTACTATGGGTTGCCGCGGACTTTACCCCAGCGCCCTCTGGTGGCCGATTAAAACATCGCCAAACTCAATACAAATACATGTAATTTAGTCACTTTTCAAAGGGGTCAGACTCGTCAGAAAGGTCAATTTAATATACAGTGGTTCATGCCAGTTTGATGTATAAATCTTGGTGAGAGCTGAAAAGTAACTGACAGAAGCAAGTTAGAGACAATAAAAAAAACAGCTGATTTCAGGAGACAAGCAATATAGCCCGAGTGGGTTTTCATCGGGCGGCCAGTCGCGGGAGAACAAATTCTCACCCTTCAGATTCGTCACTTTGTCAGAAGTGAGGTGTGCTCGCGCCATCACATATGGATCATGATGACTTTATTTTGTGGCACAGCGCTTTAGAGGTGGGCAATACTGGGAATTTTGGTATTGATCCGATACCAAGTAAATACAGGCCTGTTATCACCGATACCGATATGTTTTCATGTTTAAGCTTCATAAATCCAAAGGATCCAAAAGACCTAGGATGGAATTTCGCTAAACATTGTACATGACAACAAAATACTTTATTATCACAATCAACATTTTTGTTTAAAAAAATATAACTCAACACAACTTAAAACAAAATCTCCTGAGGTAGAGGGCTGACAAACCACAATTCAAGGGTGCACTACTCCGTGTTGTGTGACACAGCGCAGCGCTGCTCTTACAGACAGAGAGTAGACTTTGCAGCAGTCATTGCGTACAGGAGAGAAAAAAAGCTTGAGTATCAATCTTTTTACACAAGGATCATTCAGTATCAATACCAGCGTTGGTATCAATATTTTTGATATTAAGATTGATCCGCCCACCTCTACAGAGCTCGAGTTGAGCAAATTTTGGTGGCAATTTGAATCTGCCACACAATTTTACCTTAAATTTACTTCCTTAAATTATTGCTTTATATTATGCTATCTGATTACTTAATAATAATAATCATCATCATCATAATCATAATCATAATCTCCACACCTTTTAGGGATTCTTCTTGTTCACAAACATTGATATCACATCCAAGCATGTGCATTGACGTGGTTGGCAAGAATGCGTGTCAGTAAGATACCAGGAAAGAGAGAAAGCACAGTGTCTGCACGTTCAGGAAGCCATTCGGCGGTACCAGTTCTTTGTAAGTGGCCATGTTAAAGTGCTGTGGGACCATCCTGTTGGAGATGTCGGCCCGTTCTGTTTCCAGAAGGGGAAAGTTCTTCCTTCAATATGATGCTTGTGTTTATTGTGCTCACTGGTAAGTATCATTTCACTTCTGAAAGCCAGATTAAACTTGAGTGAAAATATTTTAAATGCTGCCAAACCACTTTACAGTAACTTACTCACAACCACAAGTGATCAGAAGCTAAGTGATGAATTAATAAATTACTATTATGATGAGAACTGGGGAATTGATCAGTCTTAGGATTTTAAATTGATCTGACAGTGAAAGTTTAATTTGCCTTTGCTTTCTTTCCATTCTTACATTTCAGAAACAGATAAACCAAAATACGTGTTCTCAGGATTTACAACCCAATTCCAGTGAAGTTGGGACGTTGTGTAAAATGTAAATAAAAACAGAATACAATGATTTGCAAATCTTCTTCAACCTATTTTCAATTGAATACACCACAAAGACAAGATATTTAATGTTCAGACTGATAAACTTTATTGTTTTTGTGCAAATATTTGCTCACTTTGAAATGGATGCCTGCAACACGTTTCAAAAAGTTGGGACAGCGGCAACAAAAGACTGTGAAAGTTGATGAATGCTCAAAGAACACCTGTTTGGAACATTCCACAGGTGAACACGTTAATTGGAAACAGGTGAGTGACATGATTGGATATAAAAGGAGCGTCCCCAAAAGGCTCAGCTGTTCACAAGCAAAGGATCACCACTTTGTGAACAACTGCCTGAAAAAATAGTCCAGCAGTTTAAGAACAATGTTTCTCAATGTTCAATTGCAAGGAATTTAGGGATTCCATCATCTACAGTCCATAATACATGGTGTGTCCATAAAGTAACGGTCCTTTTTATTTTTTAAAAAAACTATATGGATTTCATTCATATGGTTTTACGTCAGACATGCTTGAACCCTCGTGCGCATGTGTGAGTTTTTCCACGCCTGTCGGTGACGTCATTCGCCTGTGAGCACGCCTTGTGGAAGGAGTGGTCCCGCCCCCTCGTCGGATTTTCATTGTCTGGAAATGGCGGAATGAAAAGGACTTTTTTTCCATCAGAATTTTTTCAGAAGCTGTTAGAGACTGGCACCTGGAAACCATTCGAAAAATTTATCTGGCTTTTGGTGAAAATTTTACGGGCTTCACAGAGAATAAGGACTTTAACTACAGCTTTAAGGACCCCTTTAAGGACGGTCGGTGCGCCGCGCTCCGAGCTGCGACGTCACGGCACAATCCACTGGATCATTTCTAAGCTGATGGCTCTGTGGATACGAGACCGTCGTGTGCTCTTTCTCTGGTTATCACAAGAGCTGGACATCAGCCATTTTCCGGCAGATTTCACTTTTAACAAGAGATTTTGTCGTACCTATCTCGGCTTTCAGTGCTTACCAGTCGAGTGAGTATAAGAGAACTTGTGGAGAGCTGGGCATGTCCCAACTTGTCCTCTAACACTACGAAATGGAGGTGTTCCTTTGTCTCGCTTCATCAGCGAATCGGTCGTGACGCGCAAAGCTTCCGCGCGGCTTTCCATCACAAAATCTCTTGTTAAAAGTGAAATCTGAGCTGAGCCTGAGCTCATTTGAAATGGACAGACACAAAGTGGAAAAGTTTGCTGTGGTCTGATGAGTCCACATTTCAAATTGTTTTTGGAAATCATGGACGTCGTGTACTCTGGACAAAAGAGGAAAAAGACCATCCAGATTGTTACCAGCACAAAGTTCAAAAGCCAGCATCTCCCATACCATCACAGATGGCACCATCAATGCATTGCGTCATTCAAATGAACATCCATCTTAGATTTTAAATCATACAATGAACAGTGTAAACACACATTTTGATTGGCCCCTGTGACTTCTGGGTCAGAGTTTAGATGCACAAATGACAACATGACCAGCAAAAAGGTTTTTCATGTCAAAACATTTTTATTTTTAACTCACTGTGTAAAACATAGATTGTGTTTGGCAGTGTGTCTGTGTGTGTGTGTGTGTATACATGTACTTTTGCAATGCAAAGGACATCAACACATGATACATCATAAGAACATCTCAGTCATTCATCATTCTGATAAACAATTACGTCCCATTTGGTGCAGTAATCTCAGTGATTGAGATTACTGGTGTGGTCAGAACAAACTGAACCTGAACCCACTCAAGACTGTGGAGATGATAGTGGAGTTCAGGTGGAACCTCCCCCCCATGATCCTCAACAGCACTGTGTCGACTGTGGACACTTTCGAGTTGCTGGGATCCACCATCTCCCAGGATCTGATGTCCCTCCCACATAGACTCCATCAGGAAAAAGGCACAGCAGAGGATGAACTTCCTCAGACAGCTCAGCAAGTTCAACCTGCCCCAGGAACTGTTCATCATCTTCTACACATCCATCATCCAGTCTGTCCTGTACATCTCCATCTCTGTTTGGTTTATTTGCACATTTTTACTGTGAATTATTCAGTGTTTAGTGTATATTTATACATGCTCATACAGAGAGAGTACAGTTCAAACCGGAGTCAAATTCCTTGGATTTTTGTAGAGACTTGGTGAATAAAGGCTGTTCTGATTCTGATTCTGGTATCTGAATTCAAACACCTCTTGAAAAGAAACAGGAAACATGAAGTGACATTGGTAAAGTACCATCACCTGACCTACCTGACCTACCTGACAGTGCAGTACTTCAAAAAACTAAAAGACATTTGTCCAAGTAATGCATTCTTTTCACTAGGGTGATGGTCTAGTGGTTAAAACGTTGGGCTTGAGACCAGAGGATCCTCGGTTCAAATCCCAGCCTGACCGGAAAATCACTAAGGGCCCTTAGGCAAAGTCCTTAATCCCCTAGTTGCTCCTGGTGTGTAGTGAGTACCTTGTATGGCAGCACCCTGACATCGGGGTGAATGTGAGGCATTATTGTAAAGCGCTTTGAGTGTCTGATGCAGATGCTATATAAAAGCAGCCCATTTACCATTTTACTTGTGACAAAACTGGATCCAGAGGAGACAGGCAGAAACAGCCTCTAGACTCAGAGGAGACAGGCAGAAACAGCCTCTAGACTCAGAGGAGACAGGCAGAAACAGCCTCTAGACTCAGAGGAGACAGACAGAAACAGCCTCTAGACTCAGAGGAGACAGAAACAGCCTCTTGCCTCATAGGAGACAGAAACAGTCTCTAGACTCAGATGAGACAGAAACAGTCTCTAGACTCAGAGGAGACAGACACAGCCTCTAGACTCAGAGGAGACAGACAGAAACAGCCTCTAGACTCAGAGGAGACAGACACAGCCTCTGGACTTACAGGAGACAGACACAGCCTCTAGACATACAGGAGACAGACACAGCCTCTAGACTCAGAGGAGACAGACAGAAACAGCCTCTTGCCTCATAGGAGACAGAAACAGTCTCTAGACTAAGATGAGACAGAAACAGTCTCTAGACTCAGAGGAGACAGACACAGCCTCTAGACTCAGAGGAGACAGACAGAAACAGCCTCTTGCCTCATAGGAGACAGAAACAGTCTCTAGACTCAGATGAGACAGAAACAGTCTCTAGACTCAGAGGAGACAGACACAGCCTCTAGACTCAGAGGAGACAGACAGAAACAGTCTCTAGACTCAGATGAGACAGAAACAGTCTCTAGACTCAGAGGAGACAGACACAGCCTCTAGACTCAGAGGAGACAGACAGAAACAGTCTCTAGACTCAGATGAGACAGAAACAGCCTCTTGCCTCATAGGAGACAGAAACAGTCTCTAGACTCAGATGAGACAGAAACAGTCTCTAGACTCAGAGGAGACAGACAGAAACAGCCTCTTGCCTCATAGGAGACAGAAACAGTCTCTAGACTCAGATGAGACAGAAACAGTCTCTAGACTCAGAGGAGACAGACACAGCCTCTAGACTCAGAGGAGACAGACATAAACAGTCTCTAGACTCAGATGAGACAGAAACAGTCTCTAGACTCAGAGGAGACAGACACAGCCTCTAGACTCAGAGGAGACAGACACAGCCTCTGGACTTACAGGAGACAGACACAGCCTCTAGACTCAGAGGAGACAGACAGAAACAGCCTCTAGACTCAGAGGAGACAGAAACAGCCTCTTGCCTCATAGGAGACAGAAACAGCCTCTAGACTCAGAGGAGACAGAAACAGTCTCTAGACTCAGAGGAGACAGACACAGCCTCTGGACTTACAGGAGACAGACACAGCCTCTGGACTTACAGGAGACAGACACAGCCTCTAGACTCAGAGGAGACAGACAGAAACAGCCTCTTGCCTCATAGGAGACAGAAACAGTCTCTAGACTCAGATGAGACAGAAACAGTCTCTAGACTCAGAGGAGACAGACACAGCCTCTGGACTTACAGGAGACAGACACAGCCTCTAGACTCAGAGGAGACAGACAGAAACAGCCTCTAGACTCAGAGGAGACAGAAACAGCCTCTTGCCTCATAGGAGACAGAAACAGCCTCTAGACTCAGAGGAGACAGAAACAGTCTCTAGACTCAGAGGAGACAGACACAGCCTCTGGACTTACAGGAGACAGACACAGCCTCTGGACTTACAGGAGACAGACACAGCCTCTAGACTCATAGGAGACAGAAACAGTCTCTAGACTCAGATGAGACAGAAACAGTCTCTAGACTCAGAGGAGACAGACACAGCCTCTGGACTTACAGGAGACAGACACAGCCTCTAGACTCAGAGGAGACAGACAGAAACAGCCTCTAGACTCAGAGGAGACAGAAACAGCCTATTGCCTCATAGGAGACAGAAACAGTCTCTAGACTCAGATGAGACAGAAACAGCCTCTAGACTCAGAGGAGACAGAAACAGTCTCTAGACTCAGAGGAGACAGACACAGCCTCTGGACTTACAGGAGACAGACACAGCCTCTAGACTTACAGGAGACAGACACAGCCTCTAGACTCAGAGGAGACAGACAGAAACAGCCTCTTGCCTCATAGGAGACAGAAACAGTCTCTAGACTCAGATGAGACAGACACAGCCTCTGGACTTACAGGAGACAGACACAGCCTCTAGACTTACAGGAGACAGACACAGCCTCTAGACTCAGAGGAGACAGACAGAAACAGCCTCTTGCCTCATAGGAGACAGAAACAGTCTCTAGACTCAGATGAGACAGAAACAGTCTCTAGACTCAGAGGAGACAGACACAACCTCTGGACTTACAGGAGACAGACACAGCCTCTAGACTTACAGGAGACAGACACAGCCTCTAGACTCAGAGGAGACAGACACAGCCTCTAGACTTACAGGAGACAGACACAGCCTCTAGACTCAGAGGAGACAGACACAGTCTCTCGACTCAGATGAGACAGAAACAGCCTCTTGCCTCATAGGAGACAGAAACAGTCTCTAGACTCAGATGAGACAGAAACAGTCTCTAGACTCAGAGGAGACAGACACAGCCTTTGGACTTACAGGAGACAGACACAGCCTCTAGACTCAGAGGAGACAGACACAGTCTCTCGACTCAGATGAGACAGACACAGCCTCTAGACTCAGAGGAGACAGACACAGTCTCTAGACTCAGAGGTGACAGACAGCCTCAGGACTCAGAGGTGACAGACACAGCCTCTGGACTCAGATGAGACAGACACAGCCTCTGGAATCAGATGAGACAGACACAGCCTCAGGACTCAGAGGTCACAGCCTTTCGACTTTAAGGAGACAGACACAGTCTCTTGCCTCAGATGAGACAGAAACAGTCTCTAGACTCAGATGAGACAGACACAGCCTCTGGACTCAGAGGAGACAGACACAGTCTCTCGACTCAGATGAGACAGACACAGCCTCTAGACTCAGGGGAGAGAGACACAGCCTCAGGACTCAGAGGACACAGCCTCTAGACTCAAAGGAAACAGACACAGCCTCTAGACTCAGGAGACAGACAGCCTCTAGATTCAGAGGAGACAGACAGACACAGTTTCTAGACTCAGAGAAGACAGACAGCCTCTTGCCTCAGAGGAGACAGAAACTGTCTCTGGACTGAGAGGAGACAGACACAGCCTCTGGACTCATAGGAGACAGACACGGCCTCTGGACTCACAGGAGACAGACACAGCCTCTAGACTCAGAGGAGACAGACAGCCTCTTGCTTCAGAGGAGACAGAAACAGTCTCTGGACTCAGAGGAGACAGACAGCCTCTGGACTCATAGGAGACAGACACGGCTTCTTGACTCAGAGGCGACGGACAGCCTCTTGCTTCAGAGGAGACAGAAACAGTCTCTGGACTCAGAGGAGACAGACAGATCCAGCCTCTAGACTCAGAGGAGACAGACAGCCTCTGGACTCAGAGGAGACAGTCAGCCTCTTGCTTCACAGGAGAGAGATCCAGCCTCTAGACTCAGAGGAGACAGACAGATCCAGTCTCTGGACTCAGAGGAGACAGATCCAGCCTCTAGACTCAGAGGAGACAGATCCAGCCTCTGGACTCAGAGGAGACAGACAGATCCAGCCTCTTGACTCAGAGGAGACAGCCAGCAGGCCATTCCTCAATTTCAGCGTCATCCAGTGTAGTCGTGGGTATTAAGCTTGCAAAGCATGTCCCTCTCTGCTCTTCACGGTGACATCTGTGGAAACAGTCCACAGTCTCACCTGGATGAATTTCCCTTCTTGCCACATAAACTGCACTGACAACAACAGTCAGTCTAGTTTGTTGGCAATGTGGACACCCAGGTATTTGTAATAGTCCACAATGTCCACCTCAGTTCCATTAATGGTAAGTGGGTTTGGATGGGTCTTTCATCTTCTGAAGTCCACCACCAGCTCCTCTGTCATTGATGCGTTGAGCTGCAGGTTGTTGCGTCCACACCACACTACAAACCTGTCCACCACACTCCTGTTCTCAGCCTCCTGGTCACTGCCAATGCAGCCCACAATGGCAGAGTCATCTGAGAACTTCTGCAGGTTGCAGGACCGTGACCTGAACCTGAAGTCTAAGGTGTAGAGTGTGAACAGGAAGGGATACAGCACCATCCCCTGTGGTGCTCTGATGTTATGTTATGTCTGATGTTGGTGTCCGATGTTATGTCTCGAAGCCTCACATACTGTGGGTGACCCATGAGGATGTTGGTAATCCAGACCACCAGTGGAGCCTCTACCTTCATGTCCCGTAGCTGATTGCTGAGCACGTCAGGCCAGATGGTCCTGAATGCACTGGAGAAGTTGAAGAACATGACTCTCTCAGTGCTGCCTGCCTCCTCCACGTGAGAATAAGCTCTGCACAGCATGAAGATGATAGCATCCTCCACTCTCCTGTTGGGCTGGTACGCAAACTACATGTGGTTTCTTGGTTTTTTGTTTTTAATAAATTTGCAAAAACTCCAAAACTTTTTGATGTTGGTACTATGTGGTGTTGTGAGTAGAATTTTAAGAAAAAATTAACAGCTGGAGAGAAGGCACTCGGCGCCACAATCTGGCGAAGGAGTAAGGCAAAATGAAATACACCCAGGTGATGAGGTGCAGATTGGGAGCAGGTGTGCATGGAACCAGAAAGAGGGTGTGACCAGAGAGAGGGAAACACCAACCACAGCAGAGACAGACAAGAGAGAAAGGGACAGACAGACCCAAACAGGAAAAACCCCAGCAAGAGAACAAACAAAACAGAAACCAAACTCAAATCCTGACATAGGCTGCTACTAACCTATAAAATTATTCACGGACTGGCACCTCCCTACTTAGCTGACCTAATTAAACCATACGTAAAGGCCTGGGCTCTGCATTCTCAGGGTGCAGGACTACTTTGTGTCCCTAGGGTGAATAAAAAGTCTGCAGGTCATAGAGCTTTCGCTTATCATGCCCCTGTTCTATAGAATGATCTCCCTGCATCAATAAAACAGTCAGATTCTGTAGAGACTTTCAAGTCCAGACTTAAGACACACTTATTTTCCCTTTCGTATGGCTAGCATACTGGCATAGTTTGTTACTATGCTTTTTACTGTTTTAAATTCATTTTATTAGTAAACAAAGCGTGCCGCGCCCTCAACTTTATCTAAATTCTGGGTCTTTTAGTGAAACTTAGGGCTAGTGGTCGGCGATCACCTTAGTATTTCTGCTATTTTTCTTGTTGCTTAATGCTGATAAATTATACTGTATTTGTTGTCTTTCCGATGCCTGATTCTTTTTTTTTTCCTCTCTCTGTCTGAGGTGCGGCTTCATCCAGAGATGGGTGTGGATGTCTATTTCTGCAACCTTCCCGTCCTGTGCACCGGCAAAATTTCCTGTATAATCGTACTGTCAATTGTGTCGGTAGCATGGCCCAAGCAGAGGGTCGCCCCTTTGAGTCTGGTCTGTTTGAGGTTTCTTCCTCAAATCATCAGATGGAGTTTTTCCTTACCACTGTCGTCTGTGTGCTTGCTCTAGGGGTTGGTAAGGTTAGACCTTACTTGTGTGAAGCACCTTGAGGCAACTTTGTTGTGATTTGGTGCTACACAAATGAAAATAAATTGAAAATTCAGTCCAATAAGAAATGAATAACTTTTATTACATTGTTTTAACTGGTTTTCTTTACTTTTTCAAAGTCAGCAGGAAAAGAAACTGTCACGTTTTGGCCTAGATCCGGAGTTTTGATTCCTTTTTTATCTCTTTCTTTCACTCACCGTCTTTGATTTATTAGTAGTTTTATTTTTGTCCTGTGTTTATTTTCTGTTTTGCTTTGCAACTTTGTTTCTTTGTTACTTTATATTCTTTAGCCATAGTTTAGTTGCATTCTTGTTTTGTTCAGCCAGTTTGTGTTTTAACTGTTTATCATTAGTTTATCACGTGTTTATTTTGTTCTTTTAATTTCTGATATTATCTGTTGTGCTTTAGTATCAGGTTTTGTTAATCACTTAGTCTCTGTTTACTTACTAACAGTTTGTTTAGCCACTTTGTTTTCTTAGTCAGTTCCAGTTTAGTTTTGTTTTAATGTTTATTTTCTTTTGTTCTCTTATCAGTTCATACATAGTTTTGCTTCTGTGCTTATTATCTGATGGTTCACCTTTCAGTTCTCATGTTCATGCTCAGTTCAGGTCTTGTTCATATTAGTTTTGTATTCTGCCCTCGGTTTCTGATTAATCTTTGTTCTCTGTTTGTTTTCACTCCACGCCCCTGCACCTGCCACTGTGTCTTCGTCTCTCACTCTGATTCTTTCTGCTTAGTGTTTCTATTCATTCATACTCTTTGATCCTGCTCACGTGTCTTTGTCTTTTTCATTACTCCACTTTATGTATTCCTTCCTCACTATCTTGCATCATGCACAGTCTTTGTCTTCAGGCCATGCCCCCTTTCTAGACTGTTCACCTGCACGTGCACCTTGTTAACACCTGCCTATTTATACTCCTCCCAGACACCACTCCTTCGCCAGTTTGTTGTCTCTGTACACATTCCAGCTCTTGTATCAGTCCTGTTGTTTTTTTTGCCTAGCCGTGTTTCCGAATCCCGCTCTGTTTTTTGACTGCTCCTTTTGCCTCAACCCTGATATCTGTGTTTGCTTGTGCCTTTGGACCCTGTTTGATCGTGACTGTGGTTTTGCCTAGCCCTGTCTGTACCGTCGCTCCGCTGACTGATAACCTGTGTACTGTACCTGAGCCTGGAATGAAGATTATGACTTCTTTTACACCTGGTCTGGGAGTCTGCATTGAGGGTCCACCCTCTTCGGGTGGCAGGCATCCTCACAGCCTGACAGAAACACTGCTTTGGTCTAATGTTACCACTTTTCCTCAGCACCAGTGCTACATATGACTCCTCAACCAGGAGGAAGGAGGAGAAGGCAGAATCGAGGACTATTTGGACGAGAGAGCTGAGGAGACTGTGATGATGGAGAAGATAGAAGAAATTTCTGCAGAAACAGATGTCTCTGTTTGCAGTGATGTCACCCCGTCAATGAATGATGAAGGTCTGTAAACCAAACACAAAGATCTGAGACCTTAGAGCCTGATTTACTCAAGGTTTGAAAGTATAAAAATGTGTGCAAACTCAATATCATCCACAAACAAAGTGTGTGACTGAGTGTGCAACATACTGAGAAGACAACAGGCCAACTGGTTAATTTTGAAACCTTTTTCAACCACATCCATTTGAAAACTGTTTCACTTAAACAACTTGAGATTTTCCGGATTAATTTTGTAAGAAATTAGAGCATATCTGGTTCAATATTTTCCAGCAAACTTTAGTTAGTTAAAGTGTCCCTTTAGTTGGCACTAATTCTGATGGCAAATCTAAATTGTTGATTTTGACACAGTCTCACTCAGCATGCTGTCACAAACTGAAGAAAGCCCCAAAACCACTTGTCTTTTTGATCGATTGCCAACAAAATTGTTTAAAATTCTATAGTCTTGACTGGGATCCATCTTGTTGAAAATGATGAATCTATCACTGTCACCCAGTTCTGTTCAAGCGTGTTTGAAATCTGCAGTGACTCATCCTGTTATCAAGAAATCTGATATGAATCCATGCAAATTATGGAACAATACCAAATTCACTCGTTGGTCTAAAATTCTCTTTCACAGCAGCTTACTATCTTGTGAATTATCTCTTTGAACCACTGAGGCCAAGATATTTAGCAATCGTGAAAACACAGGAATCACTGGAACACTAATGATTTCCACTTTGGAACACTGGAAATAAAACTCACTGAGAACACAAGGAGAGGGTGAGAAAATGACATGGACCCACAGAGATCAGACAGAGGACATGTGAAGAGACACCATATGAATACACTCATCTGTTAATGCTGGAACTCCACAAGCACAAAAGCTCAGTGAGTCAAAACCCAGAAGGACAAACACACGTGGAAATGATGACAGTGGTTTCCAAATTATATTAAGCTGTGATCATGCAATGACCTGAGAAACTCAAATTGTGTTGATGAGTTCAATAGTTTTATATTGAGAACTGTCGATCCAAAGTGCTGCAGTTTGGTCTACAGCAGCTGTTCTGAACCTGGTCCTCAGGTCCCACCAGACGTACACATGTTCTATATCTACCTGCTGAATGGTTCATTCAGGTGTGCTCAGCCAGTCAAGTATTAACAGACATCTGAATGAGCTAATCGGCTTGTGACAGAACATGAAAAATGGAAAGTGTGTTGGTTAGGTGGTATTTGAGGACCAGCTTTCAGAACCACTGGTCTTCAGATCCTCTTCCAGGCTGAAAGCCACATTGACTTTCTGACGGTGAATCTTCATGTTGGGGTTTGAGAAATCTTTCATACAATATGACTTCTTCTTTCGGCTGTTCCCGTTAGGGGTCGCCACAGCAGATCAATCATTTCCATCTCACCCTATCCTCTGTATCTTCCTCTGTCACACCAACCACCTGCATGTCCTCCCTCAGCACATCCATAAACCTCCTCTTTGGCCTCCCTCTTCTCCTCCTGCCTGGTGGCTCCATCCTCAGCATCCTTCTCCCTATATACCCTGGGTCCCTCCTCTGCACATGTCCAAACCATCTCAATCTCGCCTCTCTGATGTTGTCTCCAAACCGTCCCACCTGAGCTGTCCCTCTGATATGTTCATTCCTAATCCTGTCCTTTCTTGTCACTCCCAAAGAGAATCACAACATCTTCAGCTCTACCTCCTGTCTTTTTGTTAGTGACACTTTCTCTAAGCCGTACAACATAGCTCGTCTCACTCCTGTTTTGTAAACTTTCCCCTTCACTCTTGCTGATATTCTTCGGTCATAAATCACTCCTGCCACCTTTCTCCACCCACTCCACCCTGCTTGCACTCTCTTCTTCACCTCTCTACCACACTTTCCATTACTTTGGACAGTTGACCCCAAATATTTAAACTCATCTACTTTCACCACTTCTACTCCTTGTAACTGCACTATTCCACTGGGCTGAGGAAGGTCTGTAAACCAGCACAAAGAGCTGAGAATATGGAGTTTATAAGTTCATTTGGAACTTAGAGGCTTCGTGAACACATTATATAGTCTCTGTGTGAATCAGTTTATTCCTGATTGCTTTGTTGTAAAACTTTTCAAGTCACTGAATGCAGCAGAGAAGTCAACCTGAAATCTTGTTTTGTGGCCCTGCAGGAGGAGACGGTGCATCAGATGCACCTCAGGTTTCTCTGAACCTTGATGGATCTGTGCTGGAGGATAAGGTGGAGGGGAGTCTGATCCTTGTTCCACTGATGTCTCAAGTTCATGAGACACTGGACAAGTCTTTTTGCCAGGAGAGGTCAAAGGAAGATGGAACAAGTCCGGTTCCCTCACTGGTGTTGGAGGAAACATCTGCCAACACATTTTTGTTGCCAGTGCAGAGTTTGTAACCATGAACAGGGTGATGATTTATTAATTTATTTATTGATTCTGCATAAATGTTTGACATTAATCACATGCTTCTGTTTCCAGTCTCTGGATTTCCTCCTGTGGTGGGGAGCAGAGTTTCTCACACTTCCCCATGGAGATAGCACGACAGCTGAGCCAGGAGTCTGAGAAGAGTCTGTAGGTCCAGAGCTTCCAGCTGAATGTTTATTACAAAGCTCTGGAGGAGTGAAGTAGTGCACAGCTGGCTTGGCTTCAGTGCCAACAGAACAGTGTTTTTGGAAGTTCATAGAATCTACTTTATAGCGCCTTGGGGCAACTGTTTGTTGTGATTTGGCGCTATATAAAAAAATTGATTGATAATCACAGAGCGGGAACATTTACTTCAGTTTATTCTTCTCCACTAAGTCCAGATCTGTAACAGTCAGGACCTGATGACCGAGCTTCAGCGTGGTGATACAACAGTAATCTTTAAACCACTTTACAGCTGCTGGAGCGGTTCGTATTCAGTGAATTCAGAAAGAAAAATCTCTCCCCTTTGCAGCTTGCAGTGTTATTTTAAGGAGTGGATTCTTTTTGACAAATAATCTGTGTACAAAAAGAAAACCTGACAAATAACAAATTAGCACAAAGCCAGCTTTTATTACGTCATGTAATTCCATGTGCTTCTACACATTTATAAAATCAACACATTAAAAATCAAATGAAATAAAACTACAGACTGAACAAAAGGTCCCCAGCATTTTACAAAACACAAATCTGAAGTAACCTTTGCACAAATACATTTGCAGACATACAAGGTTTGTTATTAAAGTATCTGACCTTTTTATTTTTTGCAAAAACCATATGGATTTGAATCACGTGTGATTGCATCAGCCAAGCTTGAACCTTCGTGCGCATGCGTGAGTTTTTTCACGTCTGTCGGTTGCGTCATTCGCCTGTGAGCAGGCTTTGTGTGAGCACTGGTCCACCCCTCTCGTCGGATTTTTATTGCGAATAAATGAACGATTTGGAGCTTTGCTGCATCAATTTTTTCCAGAAACTGTGAGAGACCTCCAGGTGGACACCATTCGGAAGATTTAGATGGCTTTCAGAGACGATTTGATGGGGATTACACAGATTAAGGAGTGCTCCAGCCGGTTTAAAGACCGCCCACAGCATCTGAGAGTGCGGCGCACTCCGAGCGCCGATCGACAGGCTGACACCCCGCTGAAACAACCAGATAATTTCCAACGTGAAGGCTTTGTTGATCCGGGACGTCGTCTGACTTCCACAAAAAAGGCATAAGGCGTGGACATCAGCACTTTTTCGGCACATTCCACTGTTACAGGAGTTTTTTTCATGGAAAAAAGTGGACGGATGCGCCACCGTGCTGCTCATGGCGCAGGACAAAACCACCTCCGTGTTGGTCTCACAGGACGGCTTTCAGATGGATTTCAGACGGCTGTCGGTGGCTTTTTAGTCGTGTGACTATCCAAGAAATTGTGCATGAGCCTTTACCTGCCCCAACATGTCCTGTGAGGCTTCATCACGGCGTTGCTTTGCGCCATGCGGCTCTACTGCAACGCGCGGAATTCCTCCGCATGTCTGTCTCAATGTGCCGAAAAAGTGCTGATGTTCACGTCTTCCGCAATTTCTGTGCTAGTCAGAGGACGTCCCGGATAAAACACAGCGTCCAGTTTAGAAATGAACGGCACATTCCACTGTTACAGGAGTTTTTGTCATGGAAAGAGGAGCGGAGGAATTCCACGCGTCGCGGCGGTGCCGCATGGCGCAAAGCAACGCCGTGATGAAGCCTCACAGGACATGTTGGGGCATATCCAGCTCATGCACAATTTCTCGGATAGGCACATGACTAAAAAGCCACCGACAGCCGTCTGAAATCCATCTCAAAGCCGTCCTGTGAGACCAACACGGAGGTGGTTTTGTCCCGCGCCATGAGCGGCACGGTGGCGCATCCGTCCGCTTCTTTTTCCATGAAAAAAACTCCACGCGTTATGCCTTTTTTGTGGAAGTCAGACGACGTCCCGGATCAACAAAGCCTTCACGTTGGAAATGATCTGGTTGTTTCAGCAGGGTGTCAGCTTGTCGATCGGTGCTCGGAGTGCGCTGCGCTCTCAGACGCTGTGGGCGGTCTTTAAACCGGCTGGAGCACTCCTTAATCTGTGTAATCCCCATCAAATCGTCCCTGAAAGCCATCTGAATTTTCCAAATGGTGTCCACCTGAAGGTCTCTCACAGTTTCTGGAAAAATTTGATGCAGCAAAGCTCTAAATCGTTCATTTATTCGCAATAAAAATCAGACGAGAGGGGTGGACCAGTGCTCACACAAAGCCTGCTCACAGGCGAATGAAGCAACCGACAGGCGTGAAAAAACTCACGCATGCGCACGAAGGTTCAAGCTTGGCTGATGCAATCACACGTGATTCAAATCCATATGGTTTTTGCAAAAAATAAAAAGGTCCGATACTTTTCTAACAGACCTCGTAAATGTGGAAAAAAAATCATAACAAAACAAAAAAAAATTTCCGTACAGGTTCCATTCTGTCAAACAATGTGAATTAAGTCACAACATCTTATTTCCAAATAAACACATTTTCAAAACAGCTGTAAAACAGATTAACTTCAGTTTATCTTCACTGTCAGATGTTCAGTGAGTCACGGGTTCAAACACTCTGGGGAGCATGGAGGATGACACAAGAGCCCACAAGTGGATGGACTGAGTCTAAAATCTACACAGAAAGGCCACACAAAAGTTCATAATTGATCCCTAACACAAAGTCTGAGCCTTTTTATTCTCTCCATTCTGATTTTGGATTAATGGCTTCCTCTTTGGTCGACAGTCTTGGTGTTCATGGTGTCATATGAATCCAAGCTTGTTATTTTTTATACAGTTTATGTCATAAGCGGTCATGGTACCATCACTCTTTTACAGATGGCTCTTAAAGAGGAACCTGAGTTGTGAAGATCCAAAAAAAAAAAAAAAAAAAAGGTTTTAACACTTTACAATATTTTCTTGCTGTAAAGGGTGCTGGTTCTTCAGGTGTACTCTTAGATACAGCCAAAGGTTTCCCAATTAACCATGAAACATGACAGTTAGTCATGAAGCTTTTACAAGTATTATGTCCGTGTCTGGGACACCCTGTGTATTCATCCTGGTGCATGTAATCCAGTGACCCACTGAAAATCAGATTTCTTTGTCATCATTCTTTTGCTTTTGGGTGCCCGGGTTGCTCAGGGTGACCACAACAGATCTGGTAAAGATCTGCATTTGGCACAAGTTATCCCCCCGGATCCCCTTTCTTTGAAAAACTCCAGTTCAACATGGAGAAACATGCTCACAGCTCCTGGTGCTCCCTAACAGCCTCCCAGCCAAGTACAAATCTTGTAGTCGGAGTAAACTGCATTTGAGTGTTTTTAGACCAGGTGCATGTAAACGTATTTCTCCAGTTGCACACAGCAGTGGATCCGGTCCTGAAATTAAATTTTACTGGGAAGGTGAAGCACAGGAGAGACCCCAGTGACAAACACGTAATCATCTTTATTTGAATATTATCTTTCCATATCATGACAGAAGTGCTTTAAAAGAATTACAGCACAAACCACAACTAAAGTGTTTTTAAAATATTAAAATAGGTCAACTAGAAGTCACCATAACGGTGGTGACAATTATACTACGATAAATGAAACAATAAATTCAGACCTTTATGGAGAACATGTAAAATCCTAAAGTCTAATTGTGAAGAAAAATGATTTTAGGTGATTCTTAAGTGGAAATGATGACGGACACTCAGTTGCTTCTTGCTGAATGTCAAAAGGTGAATCTCCTCAACCAGCAGAAACAACCTATAAAAATTGAATACTGTGGCCCCATTTTACAAATTAACCCCAACAATTCATTGATGTCAATTATAACCCAGCACATCCTGTCCTTTCATTGTTATGCAGATGATCTGCAAATCTATCTGCCTGTGAGGACTAATGGGAGTGATGCTTTGTCATCATTATTTAATTATATTTGCGATGTAAAGCAGTGTCTGTCCCAAAACTTCCTTTACCTGAATGACAGTAAAACGGAGATCATGGTGTTTGAGCACTCTGGCATACCAAATGTGGTAACACCAAATTTTGGTGCTTTGGGTAACTATGTAAAACCAGCTGTCAAAAATTTGGGAGTGATATGTGACAGCTGTTTGAGGTTCAATCAACAGATAAACTCTGTTGTCAAAGCTAGTTTGTTCCAACTTCGCCTTTTGGCTAAAATAAAGCACTTTCTCAGTAGACGTGATCTTGAGACGGCCATTCATGCTTTCATCAGCTCCAGACTTGATTATTGTAATGCACTTTATTCGGGCATTAATCGGTCATCTCTTGCACGTCTCCAATTGGTGCAGAATGCTGCTGCTCGTCTTTTAACAAACACTTTTAGACGTGAGCATATTATGCCCGTCTTGTACTCACTCCACTGGCTTCCAGTTCGTTTTAGAATTGATTTAAAAATTGTAATGTTTGTTTTTAAACCTATTTATGGCCTTGCACATCCCTACTTGTCTGAAATTTTAACTTTGCGCACCTACAGTAGGACATTAAGGACATCTGGCCAGCTTTACTTAGATGTTCCAAGGTCAAGATATAAACGCTGGGGTGACCATGCTTTCGCGGTAGCTGGCCCCAGACTGTGGAATGAGGTACCTCTTGGGTTACATACTATTTCTGACCTAGCACTTTTTAAATCTAAGTTAAAGACTTATTTATTTAAACTGGCTTTTAACACTTAGTGGGGAGGTGACGTTATGTTTTCTTTGTGTTGTTTTAAAATTTTATTCTATATGTGTTTTATTTTTGTGAATTTGTGTTTTTAATGTTAAGCACTTTCGACACCAGTCAGTGCTGTAAAGTGCTTTATAAATAAATGTTGATTGATTGATTGATTGATGTAGTTAAGGAAACCATTTAAAATAGGACAAATCCTTACTACAGTCCTCGTCTATTTAAGGAAGTCTCCATCACCTTTAGTCGCCCCTAAAGCTGAAGCAAAACAAAAACACCAGTTCAGAATAACTGAGGAGTCTGTATGTTTGTTCGGAGTCTGACAGCAGGGTTTTAAACACGTGGTCTCCTCATGTAACTTCACAGACTTTCTACTGGCAGAAAAAAGGATGTGAAATATTTTCAGAATGCTGAGAAAATCGATGACAAAATGACAGCATTTCTATGGAGTGATGGGATGCAACTGGTGGGTTTTGTCCTCTCACAATAATCATATTGAGAACTGTCAATCCAAAAGTTATGGCAACGTCTCGGGAAGTCCCACTTACAGTAGTGTTCAGAATAATAGTAGTGCTATGTGAAATAAAAAGATTAATCCAGGTTTTGAGTATATTTCTTATTGTTATATGTAGACTGCGATCAGATGATGTAAAAAACTGGACATAGATCGCCGGCAGATGTGCGTCCCATCTCGATGTCGCCAAGAGTGTTTTGAACTGGGCAACACACTCAGGACAGCCGAGCGAATGGGACCAAATATATAGATGCTCACAGACTGCCGTCCATTGGTCTTCAGACTGCACCTCAATACTTCTTGACTGTGGCCGGATGTGTCACTCTGACGCAATTTGGCCTCAACCGACATACAGTAGTGTTCAGAATAATAGTAGTGCCATGTGACTAAAACGATTAATCCAGGTTTTGAGTATATTTCTTATTATTACATGGGAAACAAGGTACCAGTAGATTCAGTAGATTCTCACAAATCCAACAAGACCAAGCATTCATGATATGCACACTCTTAAAGCTATGAAATTGGGCTATTAGTAAAAAAAAAAAAAGTAGAAAAGGGGGTGTTCACAATAATAGTAGTATCTGCTGTTGATGCTACAAACTCAAAACTATTATGTTCAAACTGCTTTTTTTAGCAATCCTGTGAATCACTAAACTAGTATTTAGCTGTATAACCACAGTTTTTCATGATTTCTTCACATCTGCGAGGCATTAATTTTGTTGCTTTGGAACCAAGATTTTGCTCGTTTACTAGTGTGCTTGGGGTCATTGTCTTGTTGAAACACCCATTTCAAGGGCATGTCCTCTTCAGCATGAGGCAACATGACCTCTTCAAGTATTTTGACATATCCAAACTGATCCATGATACCTGGTATGCGATATATAGGCCCAACACCATAGTAGACGAAACATGCCCATATCATGATGCTTGCACCACCATGCTTCACTGTCTTCACTGTGAACTGTGGCTTGAATTCAGAGTTCGTCTCACAAACTGTCTGCGGCCCTTGGACCCAAAAAGAACAATTTTACTCTCATCAGTCCACAAAATATTCCTCCATTTCTCTTTAGGCCAGTTGATGTGTTCTTTGGCAAATTGTAACCTCTTCTGCACATGTCTTTTATTTAACAGAGGGACTTTGCGGGAGATTCTTGCAAATAAATTAGCTTCACTCAGGTGTCTTCTAACTGTCACAGCACTTACAGGTAACTCCAGACTGTCTTTGATCATCCTGGAGCTGATCAATGGGTGAGCCTTTTCCATTCTGGTTATTCTTCTATCCATTTTGATGGTTGTTTTCCGTTTTCTTCCACGCGTCTCTGTTTTTTTTGTCCATTTTAAAGCATTGGAGATCATTGTAGATGAACAGCCTATAATTTTTTGCACCTGTGTATAAGTTTTCCCCTCTCCAATCAACTTTTTAATCAAACTACACTGTTCTTCTGAACAATGTCTTGAACGTCCCATTTTCCTCAGGCTTTCAAAGAGAAAAGCATGTTCAACAGGTGCTGGCTTCATCCTTAAATAGGGGACACCTGATTCACACCTATTTGTTCCACAAAATTGACGAACTCACTGACTGAATGCCACACTACTATTATTGTGAACACCCTCTTTTCTTTTTTTTTTAATAATAGCCCAATTTCATAGCCTTAAGAGTGTGCATATCATGAATGCTTGGTCTTGTTGGATTTGTGAGAATCTACTGAATCTACTGGTACCTTGTTTCCCATATAACAATAAGAAATATACTCAAAACCTGCATTAATCTTTTTAGTCACATAGCACTACTATTATTCTGAACACTACTGTATACCTACATCACACTTAGCACGAATGACAATTTGTCCCACATTCGGGCAAATCTGAGGTGCATTCAAAATCCTCGTACAGCATTCTTACAGCAGTCGACACATTCGTGCAGTCAGAGGACATGCACTCTGTACTTGTGGTGAAAAACATATCAAATGGCAGTCCAGGTGCAGATGTACTGTAATCTGACTGCAGTTGTAATATTCGTATGGCTTGAAAATGCAATTCAAAGCATTCAGAGAGAGTTCGAAGGGCTGCTGGAAATGTTCGGGCACATCGAATCCCATCACACCAGAGGCCGAATGAGGCTGAAAGCCTCACGAATGGACATTCGACCTACATTCGGGCAAATTTAAGGGGCACTCGAAAATCCTTGTACAGAATTCTTGAGTGCATAAGACACAGCCGTGCACATTCGTCCAGCACATGCTCACCACTGTCGGGGTGCACTCGAGGTGGGGAAAACGTGTACGGCGGTCGAAGTGCAGTCTGATTGCAGTCTGACTGCACTCTAAATGTTGTGATGGCATCAAAACGGCAAAAGAGACAGTCTGATCGCGTACGAGGGTAAATTGTTACGGTCAGGCGTGACAAATCCTGCTGGTGTGTCCCGACTGTCGCACGGATGAGCCATATGTGCACCTCCATTGGCTCAAGTCCAGGGACAGCAAACAAAATATTATGTGCAATGTCTGTGGCACACATTCATCTTGTGAACCGTGTGTCACTGCGGGTCAATGCGTCTCAGAGCTGCAGCGCGCACATCTGAACGGGCTGTTATACTCACAAAAAACCTTATATTACAGATACATTCTTATTGTGGACACTGTGTTGCAAATCCTTTATGGGACCTTTTCCTGAAAACTTCTAAAAGTGACAAAGTGAACAAGACAAATGTTTCTGCTAAAACCAAGAAAAGAGTAAAATTGATGTCCTGCTGCATGTTGTCGTTTTGTTTTTTATAACATACAAGTGGTTTGTGTCGAGGAGCTGATGAGGGTTATGTTTAATCTGGGTTTGGTGTTGTTGAGTTCAACAGTCACTGATGAAGACTTGGGAGGTCCAGAAGTCCCAATGTGGTGATCCCAGAGAGAGAACCATCTGACTGGACCACATCAGTTATACATGGTCATTTGGAGCCACTGTAACCAATCACAGAAAACATGTAATGGCCTTCACATGAATACACACACTGCATATTCATTAAGCTAAATTAGAATTTTGCAGTGAAATAAATTTGTACTAGAATTAAAAAAACTACTCCAGTGTGCTGTACGTGCGACAATGTGCGCCGTCTTCTTTAATGTTGGATTGTCAGTAAATAGACAGTTCCTACCTGTCTGTAGCTGATGGTTATGCTGCCCATTCCCACCATGTCATGTGCTTGAAATTTGTCTGTAAGAGAAATAACAAAGTGCGTTCAGACGAGATAAACTATCTTGACTTTGCCTGTTTTTGACCTCGAGTTTGTCTAGCCCAAACACTGTGTATTATGACCTGTGCCTGTTTATTGACTATGCCTCAGCTTCTTGTCTGTCTTCTACCTCTGCTACGCTGCTGGACCAAACGTGTACCGACCTCCTGCCTGTTACACCTAGTAAACCTTTTTTGAACTCTATCAGTCGTGTGAGTTTGCAGTTGGTGTTGTGTGGTCCGCCCGAAGAGGAGGTACTGCTGGCCAACACCAGAGGGCGCTCTGCCTGTAGACAGGCTTCAGGCACCAGAGGGTGCTGTTCGCCGCCAGGGACCCTGACAGCTGTCATTCATCATCTCATCTAGCCATCCATAAAAGCCTGGAGAAGACACCACACCCCCGCCGAGAAATCATCTGAGGTACTCAGGTAAAACTCTCAGCCGTCTTTTGTCTTGTACAGCTAAGCTTATTGTTGCAACGTACTTTGCTGCTAAGCTTGAAAAGCTGTAGTTTATATTCTGAGTTTGCAGACGTTTCAGTACACTTGCAGCCGGTCAGGAGGAGTTGGCATTGCCGCTCCTCAGCTGTTAAGTGTGATTAGGATCTGCACGACTGTGGATATTGTGAGAAGTGGGAGGTGGTGTTTTTCTCCCTTCATCATCAGAACTCTGCCGACTGTTTGCTGGGTGTGTGCACACACCCACCCTTGACTGTTTCTGCTTCCTGCCGGCAGTACCCGATCTGACAGCTGGAGACGGTGCCCACCTAGTGACTCGGGACTTGGCAGCTCCGGTGTGTTCCAGATCCATTGGCGGTGGAAATCGTGTGGGTCCCGACTCCTATCTGGACAGGCGTCTCCTATCCTTGAGCCTGCCCACACGACACCAACTGTATAAATTGACTGTAGTATTGAATTGTATCTGTATCGTTGTGCACATTTCACACTAAAAGTGTTACTCTTTATTTCCATTCACCGTTCAGTTGTGCCCCCTGTTGTGGGTCCGTGTCATTACACTTTCACACAACAGTTGGGTCCATACTGTTTGTGCCACGCCTGATAAAAACATAAAAAATCATGTCACACCACTGACATAAGAAAAGTGAATTATTTCTAAATATCAGGCACGGTGGGTGCCAGGCACCCGAAGTGTTAGGACCCATAATGCAGACTCCCGGACTAGGCTTGGATGTAAAAGAAATCATGGTCTTTAATTCAGGCTCAGGTTCGGCACACGGGTGATCAGTCGGCGAGGCACAAGCACAAACAGGGTCAGGCAAAAACGCAGTCATGGGTAAGCAGGGTTCAAAGGCACGAGTAGACACAGACATCATGGATGAGGCAAAAGGCGCAGTCAAAAAACACAAAGCGGGATCTGGATACACAGCTAATCAAAAACAGGACTTGATACAGAACTGGTATGTGTACAAAAACAACAAACAAGCAAGGGTGTGGTGGTTGGAAGGAGATTAAATAAGACAGGAGTTAACAAGGTACACGTGAGGAACAATCAAGAAGGAGGCGTGGCTAGTGAATGAAGATACTACATTGTGCAAGACAGTGAGGGAGGACAACACAAGGTGGAGTGAAGAAAAGACAGATATGTGAACAGGTGCACAGAGCGTGAGTGAAAGAAAAACACAAAGCAGACAGAATTAAAGTGAGAGACAGGGACACATGACAGGTGCAGAGAAAACATAATCAGATATAAGTGAGGGACGAAGACATGAAGGCAGGTGCAGTGTGTGGAGTGGAAACAAATGGCAAAAACAGAACAGACCTACAACTGAATATAATATTACTGTGAACAGGAACTAACATCAGACATGAACATGAGCACTGACTGGGAAACCTGGAGCACAGATACTAAAGCATAACTAAACTGCATGAGAACGTACAGAAAACTTAATTAACCATGAACTGACTAAAGAAGGCAGAAAGACAAACCATAAGAAAAAACAGTGACTAAACAATAATGATTCCTGACATAACCATACAACAAATATTACAAATAACAGGAACAAATCTTAAATAAATAAACAACGATGAAAACACAACTGACTGCAGAAACTAGAACAAAAGTAAATCAAAACAAAAAGAACAAAGTGACAAGAAAAACATAACAGAATAAAGCAGCACCCTGACCAAGCCAAATCCCTGACACTAAAAAAGAGGAGATAAATACAAATACTATTTTTATTTTTCTCGTCGCCCATTGGAAGCATCATTTGATTAAAAAGCCAACCTCTGATTGGCTCAGCCCAGTGCCAGCCAGGGCCAAATGCAACGTTTTACATGTTGGGATTTCACGGTCGTAATGCTTTAAAATATCGTCTGCTTCACCCAGGCCCAGAGCGCTGGGGTTCAACGCGCATTTTCATGAAAGCAAAGCGTTAACGTTGCACGCTACACGACGACGATCATTTCTGGTGTAAATGTCTGTTATATCACATACCTAAAACTAACTTCACCTCAGTTTCTGGTGTGTGTGTGTGTGTGTGTGTGTGTGTGTGTGTGAGAGAGAGAGAGAGAGAGAGAGAGAGAGAGAGAGAGAGAGAGAATGAAAGAGAACCCCAATTCAATTTTAATCTGAATTGATTGAATCGCTACGCATTTATATCACTTTTTAACCAAGTCGTGATGCATCGTTACGTCCCTAGTTCTCATCTCGTGTTAGTTCTCGGCCCTTCTACCCCCTGATCTTTATCTCATTCTGAGTCGTCATTTCTCTCTGCTTTTAAATATCAAATCCAAAAAATGCTACACAAATTACCAGAGAACGTTCTCCAGAATTTTGGCTCCTCTAATTTATCATTATCAGCCTTCATCTGTAGTTTATATCACCTGAATGGGTCATCATTAGATTTTATATCGTGCCCCCCCCATTTCCCTCAATTACGGATCATGGTCTCCAGTTTCATCAACAGGTAGAGGAATCCTGGGTAACTGATGGTCAGGTTTGGCTCCGTGTATCTCAGGCCGACCAGCTGCATCACCGAATCATCCACCACAATACCTGCAGCACAAACACACACCAGGGTTCACAGTTCTTGAGGTATTCCAGGGATTTTTTTACACTCACGGCACACTAAAAAAAACATATTTTTACCCCAAACACCTTTACCAAATACCATTAAATTTGACTTTAATGATATTAATAAACCAACAGAGTTCCAGTATTAATAAATCACTGAATGTCACTGAGTACAATATAAATATGACTGACTTAATTCCAGTAAAACAGTCCAGCTATAATAATTAGTTGAGTCTTTTCTTGATTATTCTAAAGGTTCTGTCAGTGAGATTTTAAACAGCCAACATCCGTTGATTATGTACCAAACGTAGTGGCTTCCTGCACAGAGAATAAAGTGTGTACAAAGTGTGGGATTTACCTACTTGTCCTTAGGAATGTGTGTAAATATACACACAGACCTGACTGTGCACACACACACACACAGCATCTAGTGGTAGAACAGGGAAAGTGCAACTAGAAACCATTGCTGTTGTCACAACATGGAACGACGTAACCAACACTGTTCTGCAGTCTGCTGCTCTGTGACCCTGCTCACATCAATGATAGCGCCACCTGTAGGTCTGGCTATACTGACAGTACAGAGGGCCAATCAGTTTAGCAGATGTTGGGCCACAGACCATGAAATCATAACAGAGGAGTCACCCACATGGCCTCAAGGACAAAAGATGAGGCCTACCACATTAGTAAAAGCCTAAAACATTTCACCGTGGTGGAACAGTGGTTAGCACTGATGCCTCACAGCAAGAAGGTCGTGGGATCACTTCTTACCCTTTCTGCAGGTTGATTTAATTTAGCGCCTTTCCGCTACACTGCGCTTTCACAAACATGTCTGACTGTCCCTAATGTGCCCCAACAGCACCACGGTGGCCCAGGAGGGGTGCGGCCCACGTCACATCCAAAGGACGTCAGGGGTCTGCGGTGATGTCACGACCCACCTGACCCATCTTGAAACACGGACCAAGAAGTCTAGCGTGCGTGTGAGTCGAGCGGTGGCACAAACCCCATAGCGCAATGAAAGTGAGGGTTGGCGTGTGCCAGCTGAGGAAGGATCTCGGGGGCCATTTCGCCCGGGACGTCGGGGAAGTGGAGCATGAGAGTGTGGGAGAGGACCCAAAACATGATGAACTATGCTTGGGCAGGAAAAGGTCAGACCGCAGTGGTCCTGACGTGCAAATTGGTTGTTGGACCTGGGTATAGGCAGCACGTTGGCTTAGTGGTTAGCACTGTTGCCTCACAGCAAGAAGGTCATGGAATCGCTTCCTGCCTGGTCCTTTGTGTGTGGAGTTTGCATGATGTGCCCGTGTCCATGTGGGTTATCTCTGGGTGCTCCTGATTCCTCCCACTTCCAAATACATGCAAGTTACGTGAATTGGACACTTTAAATTGACTGTAGGTATAAATGTGTCTGTCTATATTTGGTCCTGTGACAGACTGACGCTCCCATGTGACCTTTGATTGCAGTGAGCAGGTATAGAAAATAATAAATAAAATGATGCCTTAATTTGACTGTATAATAATAATATAATTAAAATAATAATCATAACAATGACAGTAATAACAAAACATGACATGTTTTTAATCCTACCTGCTGCGTGCAGAGCTGGAGCCACCTCCTGATACTCAAGGAAGTGAGATTTATTCTTGTCAAACACCAGGAAGATATCCTGAGGAGGGATTAGACATCAAAAACTGCATGATCATTCAAACACTTAAACCTTATGCTGACAAATTGTCTGTCAGATTCATTTCATCTCAGCAGTGTGCATAATGCATGGCACAGGTGGCTTTGGGGTGTTTCTAAGTTCTATTTGCTATCCAGAGGGCATGTAAGGTTTGTGCAAAGGTGAATGCAAGATGTTGGATTCATATGGTTCATTTCATCATGAGTGTGTTGTGGGACAAGCTGAAAATCCAGCACCTGTCATCCCCTTTAAATAGCACACCAGGTGTCTCATATAAAAAAGTAAAGCATGGTTCTTCATTTTTTGCAGTCTGAGAAACCAACAATTCTCAAAACTGCACATGCCCTCTGGGTGGGATTTGGCCAAACTGATACAGCTGACGTTCCCTCACAATGCAAGTGGTGTTCATCATCCACGTTTTCTCTCAGGAACCATTTGTTTGAGACACAGCAATTTGAAAGGTATTCAAAGGTCCTTCAAAGATGTGTAGTACCAAAGACATCCAAATGCTGCCTTAGATCAACAGTTAGCATCCCAGTCTCACAACCATACAGTAAGACACCAGTAAGGCACCAGGACCCTGAAGACTTGGACTTTTGTTTACCTGCAAAGGTATCACACAATCTTCTTTGTCTTTTCTTGTTTTTTTCTTGGTCTCAAAGGCAGAAGACCCAGAGACATTCTTGTCATTGACAAGGTAAGTGAACCTCTCTACAAATTCAGCACTTCATTCCATACAGATACACTTCTGATGGCTGAACCTCGGACGTCACTGAAAACATGGACGTTCCTTTTCAAGTAATGCAATCAGTACATCTTTGTCTGATAAGTCAAGCTCATTAAATCTTTCCAGGTTGTTGGACTGTACAACAAAACTCAATACCCAGTCCATGCAAGCACTAAACAGAGGGGTCAGAACTGTTTCACCACCTCTGCAACCTAACAATTATTTGGTGTTTTGTAGCAGATTGGTGGATCAGCCAGCAGAACTGGTACTGGATGTCAAACATATTAGCTAAAAGCAGCCAGCCCAATACTCCAGTCCCGAACATAATGCTTTGCATGCTTTCCTCTGTAAGTGTAACGGAGGCCAGCAGGTGTCGCTGTACATATGTAGTTAGTAAACCTCAACTCCCATGCTGGAGATTGTGAGTGCGTGTCCCGAGGGGAGCGAATGGGCGGAGTCATAACAACACAACACAGAGAGCAGCCGCTACAATGGTGCCATGTACCCAGATGGGTACATGTAAGTGGAGGAGCTGTTTCTCCGCTGTTCCACTCGGGGTCACCAAGGTGGATGTGCATGTTGATTTGCACAAGTTTTACACCGGATGCCCTTCCTGATGCAACTCCACATTATACGGGGAGTGGGCAGGATAGGTCTTGAACCGGGAACCTTCTGCACTGGACACAAGGGCACTAACCACTTGGCGACCACCTCTGTGCACATCCTCCATGAATCCAGGTGTTCCTTTTAGCAGGGCTGAGTGGGCATGTCTGCATGCTATTTTAATATATATATATATTTTTTATTTTCTTGCTGGCCTAACTGGACCTCGGTATTTTGTTCCTTTCCTCATCACGTACCACATGTATTGGAATGACAATTAAAAATCTTCGAATCCTTAAAAAATACCTTCAGATTTGCATGACAGAAGGTCACAGTATGTAACTATGACAAACCAGTGTTTGAAGATCATGGCTGACCTTGAATGTGGTTTAGTGTGGGTTTGATGATGTAGTGCACCTGTCTATGGAATGGTGTGACAATGTAAGACACCTAATTTGAACCATGCGATATATGCATAAACAACTGTAGCATAACTGTATACACCATAGTACAACCCCTGGCAAAAATTATGGAATCACCGGCCTCGGAGGATGTTCATTCAGTTGTTTAATTTTGTAGAAAAAAAGCAGATCACAGACATGACACAAAACTAAAGTCATTTCAAATGGCAACTTTCTGGCTTTAAGAAACACTATAAGAAATCAGGAAAAAAAATTGTGGCAGTCAGGGAAGAAAAATATGGACTCACTCAATTCTGAGGAATAAATTATGGAATCACCCTGTAAATTTTCATCCCCAAAACTAACACCTGCATCAAATCAGATCTGCTCGTTAGTCTGCATCTAAAAAGGAGTGATCACACCTTGGAGAGCTGTTGCACCAAGTGGACTGACATGAATCATGGCTCCAACACGAGAGATGTCAAATGAAACAACGGAGAGGATTATCAAACTCTTAAAAGAGGGTAAATCATCACACAATGTTGCAAAAGATGTTGGTTGTTCACAGTCAGCTGTGTCTAAACTCTGGACCAAATACAAACAACATGGGAAGGTTGTTAAAGGCAAACATACTGGTAAACCAAGGAAGACATCAAAGCGTCAAGACAGAAAACTTAAAGCAATATGTCTCAAAAATCGAAAATGCAAAACAAAACAAATGAGGAACGAATGGGAGGAAACTGGAGTCAACATCTGTGACCGAACTGTAAGAATCCGCCTAAAGGAAATGGGATTTACATACAGAAAAGCTAAACGAAAGCCATCATTAACACCTAAACAGAAAAAAACAAGGTTACAATGGGCTAAGAAAAAGCAATCATGGACTGTGGATGACTGGATGAAAGTCATATTCAGCGATGAATCTCAAATCTGCATTGGGCAAGGTGACGATGCTGGAACTTTTATTTGGTACCGTTCCACTGAGATTTATAAAGATGACTGCCTGAAGAGAACATGTAAATTTCCACAGTCATTGATGATATGGGGCTGCATGTCAGGTAAAGGCACTGGGGAGATGGCTGTCATTACATCATCAATAAATGCACAAGTTTACGTTGATATTTTGGACACTTTTCTTATCCCATCAATTGAAAGGATGTTTGGGGATGATGAAATCATTTTTCAAGATGATAATGCATCTTGCCATAGAGCAAAAACTGTGAAAACATTCCTTGCAAAAAGACACATAGGGTCAATGTCATGGCCTGCAAATAGTCCGGATCTTAATCCAATTGAAAATCTTTGGTGGAAGTTGAAGAAAATGGTCCATGACAAGGCTCCAACCTGCAAAGCTGATCTGGCAACAGCAATCAGAGAAAGTTGGAGCCAGATTGATGAAGAGTACTGTTTGTCACTCATTAAGTCCATGCCTCAGAGACTGCAAGCTGTTATAAAAGCCAGAGGTGGTGCAACAAAATACTAGTGATGTGTTGGAGCGTTCTTTTGTTTTTCATGATTCCATAATTTTTTCCTCAGAATTGAGTGATTCCATATTTTTTTCCCTCTGCTTGGTCTAAAAAAGTAACCGTTACTGACTGCCACAATTTTTTTTCCTGATTTCTTATAGTGTTTCTTAAAGCCAGAAAGTTGGCATTTGAAATTACTTTAGTTTTGTGTCATGTCTGTGATCTGCTTTTTTTCTACAAAATTAAACAACTGAATGAACATCTTCCGAGGCCGGTGATTCCATAATTTTTGCCAGGGGTTGTACACCTATATACTGGAAGAATAGTGCTGGGTTGAAAAGATTGATTCGGCAAATTTAAATCAATTCTCATTGTTTCTTTCTCTTTTTGCTCTGTATGCACCACTCTGCATTTAATCATTAGTGATTGATCTCTGCTCTCTTCCACAGCATGTCTTTTTCCTGATTCTCTCCCTCAGCCCCAACCAGTCCCAGCAGAAGACTGCCCCTCCCTGAGCCTGGTTCTGCTGGAGGTTTCTTCCTGTTAAAAGGGACTTTTTCCTTCCCACTGTCGCCGTTGGGGTTTTTCCGTAATTATTGTATGGCTTTGCCTTACAATATAAAGCGCCTTGGGGCAACTGTTTGTTGTGATTTGGCGCTATATAAATAAAATTGATTTGATTTGATTGTTAATTCCCACAGAGCGATTCACACAACCAAAGATCGATTATATATATATATATATATACATATATATATATATACATATATATATATATACATCGCTGAAGAAGTGACGCTGCAGTTAGGCTGTTCCGCTGTTCCCGAGGGTGTGAAAATGATAATTTCTCTATACTGATTGTGGACGCGCTGGTTCTGATTTCAAAGCAGGTCTACAATTTATTCATCAGTCTCTGTCAAAGCTATTTAAAGATGTCAATCATGATGACCGGGACTCTTGTCTGTTGCGCGCAAGAAAAGAGAAAAGTCCGCCGTTCAATTCACAGAGTAGTCTTTTTTTTTTCTTTCTTTCATTCCTCATAATGTGGGTCTGTGCACGAAGGTTCTCTGGTGTGGACTGACTTTTCAGTCAGTCTTTTCCACCAGCACTCGATGTGTGGCTGTGGGAGAAGAGAGACTGAAAAGCTAGTCTGTGTGGCTGTGGTAAAAGTTCTCCTGCAGCGTGTTTGTAGGGTAGATCAGGACCATTTGTCCACGGAAAACTTTTTAATTTATAACTCTCTGAAACACTATTGCCTGCATTTTGAGGGCCAAATTTTGTGAAGTAAAGCCATAGGGTCTTTTTTTTTTTTAATGTTTTGTCTTTACTTTAAAGCCAAAAGAAAGAAGGCACCAGGCAAAAGATGGAATGGTGTACAAATGTGCCTGTGTCAGGGCCAATGAACCAGGTAACTCTGGCGCCCTCTTTTGGCTGTCCTGGATCTAATCAGTAATTCTGCCCCTCAGTACGTTTGTAAAATAAAAATACTACTCTATCATTCTGGGAGTGAGATGGTCCGTGCCATCAGTCTTATCCATCATTATTAACTACCAAAGCTTCATTAATTTGCTGTCAAATGTCAATATACAAACCCAATTCCATTGAAGTTGGGACGTTGTGTAAAAAACAGAATACAATGTGTTGTGTGGGCCGCCAGAAGAGGAGGTACTGCTGGCCCACCACCAGAGGGCGCCCTGCCTGAAGTGCGGGCTTCAGGCACGAGAGGGCGCTGCCGCCATGGACACAGCCGGGGGTGACAGCTGTCGCTCATTACCTCTTGACAGCTGTCACCCATCTACTCAACATCATCTCACTCCATAAAGACCAGACGTCATCTCCACCTCGTTGTCGAGATATCATACTTCATTGGAGGTAATATCCTCAGCCATTTGTGTTTCTAATAAGCTGTATATTGTGAGTGTTTGCAGGAGTACTGGTCCCTCTTCTTGTGGAGGCTGAGTGAGTGCAGGACGGCACTCTTTTCCTCTGAGGGATCACTGTAAATACCTCAGCATTCTGAGTGAGAGGTGGAGGTGGCATTCCCACCGTTGTTGTTACTGGGTGTACACACACCCACACTTGACTGTCTTTGTTCTTCGCCAGCAGTACCAGATCCGACAGTCGGGGACGGTGATCACCTGGGAATTCGGGACTTGGCGGCTCCAGTATTCACCAGGTTCTGGGGCGGCGGAAATCGTGTGGTTCCGGCCCTTCTTAGGACAGACGTCTTCTATCCTCGAGCCTGCCCACACGTCACCTTTGTGTATTGACTGTTATGATATTCTGAGATTGTCTGTATGTTCGTTGTGCACATTCACAACATTAAATTGTTATATTTTGGCTCATCTATTGACCGTTCATTTGCGCCCCCTGTTGTGGGTCTGTGTCACTACACTTTCCCAACAGGATATCTCGGCCAGCGTCATGGACTCCGAGGGGCGTCACCCGGCTGTTGAACGACCAATGGGAGAGCAGGGAGCGCAGGCGTCTGCAGGAGACGTGATTGGTGAGCTGCAGCACATTCTCACCGCCTTTACGGCTTGGTTGGATCAAATGACTGAGCAAAACATCCTCCTGAACCGCAGGGTGGAGGCTCTCTCCGCACAGATGGCGGCGAGCGCTCAGGGCGCTGCTGCAGCTCGTCCTCCTGCCGACCCTGTGCAGGATATAAACGTTCCAGTGGTGGTTCAACAACCCCTCCCACCATCCCCTGAAGCATACATAAGCCCTCCTGAGCCGTACGGAGGTTGTGTGCGCGGATTTTCTTATGCAGTGTTCGCTCGTCTTCGCACAACGTCCCGTCATGTACGCGTCAGATGCTAGTAAAATAGCTTATGTGATTGCTCTGCTTCGGGGTAAAGCACGCGCCTGGGCTACGGCGCTCTGGGAACAGAACTCACGGTTCTTATCAGCATACACTGGGTTTGTGGGGGAGTTCAGAACAGTGTTTGATCACCCTAACAGAGGAGAGACCGCTTCAACAATGCTGCTGTCAATGAGACAGGGACGCGAGAGCGCAGCCGCTTATGCAGTCAACTTCCGCATCGCGGCTGCGAGGTCCGGCTGGAATAACGTTGCGCTCCGCGCCGCCTTCATAAACGGACTGTCGTTGGTTCTGAAGGAGCAGCTGGTAGCTAAGGAGGAACCGCGGGATTTAGATGGGCTTATCGATCTCGTTATACGGTTAGACAATCGGTTGGAGGAACGCCGTCGGGAGCGAGGCGAAGGACGTGACCGGATACGCGCCGCCCCTCTCCCTTCCGGGTTCGAAAAGGGGCCGCCCTCCCCACGCTCCACAGCCGCAGCGCTTTGTGGGGCAACAGCTCCCCCTGCTGACGTTGTTAGGGAAACGCACAGGGCCAAAACGGGGAGGCTGATCCGTGGAGAGTGTTTTCTCTGCAGCTCAACTGAGCACACACAGAGAAACTGCCCCAAACGGCCAAAACGACAACACTCGCCCTTAGAGACTGGGCTAAGGGGGGGTCAAAACATTCAAGTGAGACACACACAAATTGCCAAACGACTCCCAGTCACAATCCTGAGCGGGGATTTAACCCTTCAAGCCCGAGCACTGGTGGACACGGGGTCAGAAGGGAATCTGCTAGACAGCAGATGGGCAAGGGAGGTAGGGCTCCCTCTGGTGGCGCTTCCTTCGCCGTTGCAGGTGCGGGCACTAGATGGCACCCTCCTCCCTTTACTCACACACAAGACACAACCAGTAACTCTGGTGGTGTCTGGAAACCACTGGGAGGAGATTGAGTTTTTTGTAACTCCTTCTACCTCCCGCGTGATTTTGGGCATCCCATGGATGTTGAAGCACAATCCCCGGATTGATTGGCCGTCTGGGGTGGTGGTTCAGTGGAGCGAAACCTGCCATCGGGGGTGTTTAGGATCCTCGGTTCCTCCCGGTTCACAGGCTAAGGAGGAGGTCAAAGTCCCTCCCAATCTGACGGCAGTGCCGGTTGAGTACCACAATCTTGCTGACGTCTTCAGTAAGGATCTGGCACTCACCCTTCCCCCGCACCGTCCGTACGATTGTGCCATTGATTTGGTTCCAGGCGCTGAGTTCCCGTCCAGCAGGCTGTACAACCTCTCACGACCTGAGCGCGAATCAATGGAGACCTACATCCGGGACTCATTAGAAGCCGGGCTGATCCGGAACTCCACCTCCCCGATGGGGGCAGGTTTCTTTTTTGTGGGCAAGAAAGATGGCGGACTTCGTCCATGTATTGATTACAGGGGGCTGAATGAGATTACGGTTCGCAACCGATACCCGTTGCCATTGTTAGATTCCGTGTTCACCCCCCTGCATGGAGCCAAAATCTTTACTAAGCTGGATCTTAGAAATGCATATCACCTGGTTCGGATCCGGAAGGGAGACGAATGGAAGACGGCATTTAACACCCCATTAGGTCACTTTGAGTACCTGGTCATGCCGTTCGGCCTCACCAACGCCCCCGCGACGTTCCAAGCCTTGGTTAACGACGTCTTGCGGGACTTCCTGCACCGATTCGTCTTCGTATATCTGGACGATATTCTCATCTTTTCTCCGGATCCTGAGACCCATGTCCAGCATGTACGTCAGGTCCTGCAGCCGTTGTTAGAGAACCGACTGTTTGTGAAGGGCGAGAAGTGCGAGTTTCACCGCACGTCTTTGTCCTTCCTGGGGTTTATCATCTCCTCTAACTCCGTCGCCCCTGATCCGGCCAAGGTTGCGGCGGTGAGAGATTGGCCCCAACCAACAAGCCGTAGGAAGCTGCAACAGTTCCTCGGCTTCGCTAATTTCTATAGGAGGTTCATTAAGGGCTACAGTCAGGTAGTTAGCCCCCTGACAGCCCTGACCTCTCCAAAAGTCCCCTTCACCTGGTCGGATCAGTGCAAAGCCGCGTTCAAGGAGTTGAAACGACGGTTCTCTACTGCGCCAGTTTTGGTGCAGCCCGACCCTAGCCGCCAGTTCATGGTTGAAGTGGACGCCTCTGACTCAGGGATAGGAGCTGTGCTGTCCCAGAGCAGAGAGACCGATAAGGTACTTCACCCGTGTGCCTACTTTTCACGCAGGTTGACCCCGGCTGAACGGAACTATGACGTCGGCAATCGAGAACTCCTTGCGGTGAAAGAGGCTCTTGAGGAGTGGAGACACCTGTTGGAGGGAGCGTCTGTGCCATTCACGGTTTTCACTGACCATCGGAACCTGGAGTATATCAGGACCGCCAAGCGGCTGAACCCCAGGCAAGCCCGCTGGTCACTGTTCTTCGGGCGTTTTGACTTCCGGATCACCTATCGCCCCGGGACCAAGAACCACAGGTCGGATGCCTTGTCCCGGGTACACGAAGAGGAGGTCAAAACTGCACTGTCGGATCCACCGGAGCCCATCCTGCCTGAGTCCACTATCGTGGCCACCCTCACCTGGGACGTGGAGAAGACCGTCCGGGAGGCCCTGGCACGGAGCCGGGACCCAGGAACAGGTCCGAAGAACCGTCTGTACGTCCCACCAGAGGCCAGAGCTGCAGTCTTGGACTTCTGTCACGGTTCCAAGCTCTCCTGTCATCCAGGGGTGCGAAGGACCGTGGCAGTTGTCCGGCAGCGCTTCTGGTGGGCGTCTATGGAGGCAGACGTCCGGGAATATATCCAGGCCTGCACCACCTGTGCCAGGGGCAAGGCAGTACACACAAAGGCCCAAGGACTCCTCCAGCCGCTGCCAGTGCCTCATCGCCCCTGGTCCCACATCAGCCTGGATTTCGTCACGGGCCTCCCGCCGTCCCAGGGCAACACCACCATCTTCACGATAGTGGACCGTTTCTCCAAGGCGGCCCACTTCGTGGCCCTCCTGAAGCTCCCAACAGCCCACGAGACAGCAGACCTCCTGGTCCACCACGTTGTCCGTCTGCATGGGATACCCTCCGACATCGTCTCAGATCGTGGTCCCCAGTTCTCCTCACACGTCTGGAGGAGCTTCTGCAGGGAACTGGGGGCCACCGTGAGCCTCTCGTCCGGGTACCATCCACAGACGAACGGACAGGCAGAGCGGGTCAACCAGGAACTGGAACAGACCCTCCGCTGCGTCACATCCGCGCACCCGACGGCCTGGAGTAACCATCTGGCCTGGATCGAGTATGCGCATAACAGCCAGGTGTCTTCGGCCACCGGCCTCTCCCCATTTGAGGTGTGTTTGGGGTATCAGCCCCCGTTGTTTTCCGTGGTGGAGGGAGAGGTCGGTGTGCCCTCGGTCCAGGCCCACCTGCGGAAGTGCCGTCGGGTGTGGTGCTCCGCCCGCTCTGCCTTGTTGAAGGCCCGGACGAGGGTGAAGACCCATGCAGACCGCCGGCGATCCCCGGCCCCTGCTTACCAGCCCGGGCAGGAGGTGTGGCTTTCCACGAAGGACATCCCCCTCCAGGTGGACTCCCCGAAACTCCAGGACAGGTACATTGGCCCCTTCAAGATCCTCAAAGTCCTCAGTCCCGCCGCAGTGAAGCTCCAACTCCCGGCTTCACTGCGGATCCATCCGGTTTTCCACGTGTCACGTCTCAAACCTCATCACACCTCACCCCTCTGTGCTCCCGGACCGGCGCCCCCTCCTGCTCGGATCATCGACGGGGGGCCGGCTTGGACGGTGCGCCGGCTCCTGGACGTCCGTCGGATGGGTCGGGGGTTCCAGTACTTGGTGGACTGGGAGGGGTATGGACCCGAAGAACGCTCCTGGGTGAAGAGGAGCTTCATCCTGGATCCGGCCCTCCTGGCCGACTTCTACCGCCGACACCCCGACAAACCTGGTCGGGCGCCAGGAGGCGCCCGTTGGGGGGGGGGGGTCCTGTTGTGTGGGCCGCCAGAAGAGGAGGTACTGCTGGCCCACCACCAGAGGGCGCCCTGCCTGAAGTGCGGGCTTCAGGCACGAGAGGGCGCTGCCGCCATGGACACAGCCGGGGGTGACAGCTGTCGCTCATTACCTCTTGACAGCTGTCACCCATCTACTCAACATCATCTCACTCCATAAAGACCAGACGTCATCTCCACCTCGTTGTCGAGATATCATACTTCATTGGAGGTAATATCCTCAGCCATTTGTGTTTCTAATAAGCTGTATATTGTGAGTGTTTGCAGGAGTACTGGTCCCTCTTCTTGTGGAGGCTGAGTGAGTGCAGGACGGCACTCTTTTCCTCTGAGGGATCACTGTAAATACCTCAGCATTCTGAGTGAGAGGTGGAGGTGGCATTCCCACCGTTGTTGTTACTGGGTGTACACACACCCACACTTGACTGTCTTTGTTCTTCGCCAGCAGTACCAGATCCGACAGTCGGGGACGGTGATCACCTGGGAATTCGGGACTTGGCGGCTCCATTATTCACCAGGTTCTGGGGCGGCGGAAATCGTGTGGTTCCGGCTCTTCTTAGGACAGACGTCTTCTATCCTCGAGCCTGCCCACACGTCACCTTTGTGTATTGACTGTTATGATATTCTGAGATTGTCTGTATGTTCGTTGTGCACATTCACAACATTAAATTGTTATATTTTGGCTCATCTATTGACCGTTCATTTGCGCCCCCTGTTGTGGGTCCGTGTCACTACACTTTCCCAACAACAATGATTTGCAAATCCTCTTCAACCTATATTCAATTGAATACACCACAAAGACAAGATATTTACAGTAGTGTTCAGTATAATAGTAGTGCTGTGACTAAAAAGATTAATCCAGGTTTTGAGTATATTTCTTATTGTTACATGGGAAACAAGGTACCAGTAGATTCAGTAGATTCTCACAAATTCAACAAGACCAAGCATTCATGATATGCACACTCTTAAGGCTATGAAATTGGGCTATTAGTAAAAAAAAGTAGAAAAGGGGGTGTTCATAATAATAGTAGTGTGGCATTCAGTCAGTGAGTTCGTCAATTTTGTTGAACAAACAGGTGTGAATCAGGTGTCTCCTATTTAAGGATGAAGCCAGCACCTGTTGAACATGCTTTTCTCTTTGAAAGCCTGAGGAAAATGGGACGTTCAAGACATTGTTCAGAAGAACAGCGTAGTTTGATTAAAAAGTTGATTGGAGAGGGGAAAACTTATACACAGGTGCAAAAAATTATAGGCTGTTCATCTACAATGATCTCCAATGTTTTAAAATGGACAAAAAAAACCAAAACAAAAAAACAGAGACGCGTGGAATAAAACGGAAAACAACCATCAAAATGGATATAAGAATAACCAGAATGGCAAAGGCTCACCCATTGATCAGCTCCAGGATGATCAAAGACAGTCTGGAGTTACCTGTAAGTGCTGTGACAGTTAGAAGACGCCTGTGTGAAGCTAATTTATGTGCAAGAATCCCCCGCAAAGTCCCTCTGTTAAATAAAAGACGTGCAGAAGAGGCTACAATTTGCAAAAGAACACATCAACTGGCCTAAAGAGAAATGGAGGAATATTTTGGGGACTGATGAGAGTAAAATTGTTCTTTTTGGGTCCAAGGACCACAGACAGTTTGTGAGATGACCCCCAAACTCTGAATTCAAGCCACAGTTTACAGTGAAGACAGTGAAGCATGGTGGTGCAAGCATGATGATATGGGCATGTTTCTCCTACTATGGTGTTGGGCCTATATATCGCATACCAGGTATCATGGATCAGTTTGGATATGTCAAAATACTTGAAGTGGTCATGTTGCCTTATGCTGAAGAGGACATGCCCTTGAAATGGGTGTTTCAACAAGACAATGACTCCAAGCACACTAGTAAGTAAGTCCCTTCGGCTGCTCCCTTGTTTGCACTCGGGGTCGCCACAGCAAATCCAAGTTGGATCTGCATGTTGAATTGGCACAGGTTTTACGCCGGATGCCCTTCCTGACGCAACTCCACATTACATGGAGAAATGTGGCAGGGGTGGGATTTGAACCCGGAGCCTTCTGAACTGAAACCAAGCGCATTAACCACTTGGCCACACTAGTAAATGAGCAAAATCTTGGTTCCAAACCAACAAAATTAATGCCTCGCAGATGTGAAGAAATCATGAAAAACTGTGGTTATACAACTAAATACTAGTTTAGTGATTCACAGGATTGCTAAAAAAGCAGTTTGAACATAATAGTTTAGAGTTTGTAGCGTCAACAGCAGATGCTACTATTATTGTGAACACCCCCCTTTCTACTTTTTTTTTTTTTTTACTAATAGCCCAATTTCACAGCCTTAAGAGTGTGCATATCATGAATGCTTGGTCTTGTTGGATTTGTGAGAATCTACTAAATCTACTGGTACCTTGTTTCCCATGTAACAATAAGAAATATACTTAAAACCTGGATTAATCTTTTTAGTCACATAGCACTACTATTATTCTGAACACTACTGTAATGTTCAAACTGATGAACTTTGTTTTTGTGCAAATATTTGCTCATTTTGAAATGGATGCCTGCAACACATTTCAAAAAAGTTGGGACGGGGCAACAAAAGACTTGGAAAGTTGATGAATGCTCAAAGAACACCTAATTGGAAACAGGTGAGTGTCATGTTTGGGTATAAAAGGAGCATCCCCAAAAGGCTCAGCCATTCACAAGCAAAGATGGAGTGAGGATCACCACTTTGTGAACAACTGCGTGAAAAAAATAGTCCAACAGTTTAAGAACAATGTTTCTCAACATTCAGTTGCAAGGAATTTAGGGATTCCATCATCTACAGTCCATAATATAATCAGAAGATTCAGAGAATCTGCAGAACTTTCTACATGTAAGCGGCAAGGCCGAAAACCAACATTGAATGACGTGACCTTTGATCCCTCAGGTAGCACTGCATTAAAAACCGACATAATTGTGTAAAGGATCTTACCGCGTGGGCTCAGGAACACTTCAGAAAACCATTATCAGTTAACACAGTTCGTTGCTACATCTACAAGTGCAAGTTAAACTCTACCATGCAAAGCGAAAGCCATACATCAACAACATCCAGAAATGCTGTCGCCTTCTCTGGGCCCAAGCTCATTTGAAATGGACAGACACAAAGTGGAAAAGTGTGCTGTGGTCTGATGAGTCTGCATTTCAAATTGTTTTTGGAAATCATGGACAAAAGAGGAAAAAGACCAAAAGCCAGCATCTGTGATGTTATGGGGGTGTGTTAGTGCCCATGGCATGGGCAACTTACACATCTGTGATGGCACCATCAATGCTGAAAGGTACATCCAGGTTTTGGAGCAACACATGCTGCCATCCAAGCAACGTCTTTTTCAGGGACGTCCCTACTTATTTCAGCAAGACAATGCCAAGCCACATTCTGTACGTGTTACAACAACAGTGTGGCTTCTTAGTAAAAGAGTGCGGGTACTAGACTGGCCTGCCTGCAGTCCAGACCTGTCACCCATTGAAAATGTGTGGCGGATTATGAAGCACAAAATACGACAACGGAGACCCCGGACTGTTGAACAACTGAAGTCGTACATCAAGCAAGAATGGGAAAGAATTCCACCTACAAACCTTCAACAATTAGTGTCCTCAGTTCCCAAACGCTTATTGAGTGTTGTTAGAAGGAAAGGTGATGTAACACTGTGGCAAACATACCACTGTCCCAGCTTTTTTGAAAACGTGTTGCAGGCATCCATTTCAAAATGAGCAAATATTTGCACAAAAACAATAAAGTTTATCAGTTTGAACATTAAATATCTTGTCTTTGTGGTGTATTCAATTGAATATAGGTTGAAGAGGATTTGCAAATCATTGTATTCTGTTTTTAATTACATTTTACACAACGTCCCAACTTCATTGGAATTGGGGTTGTAATACTAGCATTATGTTGCATAACTAGACAATTAGGTAACAGCTCAAAAACTGTTTTAATAACACTAACCCAGTGGTGGGCACTGTGCAGCTAATCCGAGAACCGATAATTATCAAAGCTAATGTTTTTGTTAGCAGATTAGATTTTCAGATAAGTTTTAAAACCATCATCGGACCAATTATCTTCTGATAAATGTAGTTCTGATAACTTTCAGTCCGCTAGCATTTTTTTTTTTTGGTAAAATGAGCAAAGTTTAACAGTCAAAAATGTTTGTAAACCCTAAAATCAAACATTTTAGTCCCTGTCATGTTTAGATCAGTGGTTTATGGCAGACTGGCTGTTGCTTGTTGATGACGTCATCATTAAGCGCAAGACGTGATTGCCCGGTTAATGCAGTGAGCATTGTGGGTAGTGTAGTTCAGGTTCATTTTGGACGTCACACAAACAAAACGGACTAATTTTAACATCATTTTATTTTATTTCTTTGTGGCTGACGGGATAATTTAATCGCCAAGATTTGGTGGGAGAGAGGAGATCTCACGGAGCAGCTGCAGGGACTTTTCTTTACCGTTTACACACCGTTTTGGATAATCAGGATGCTTTATGTAGAATATTTTCTTCAGAATTTAATGAATCCCACTGAAACTAACAGGTAAGAATTTATATTTTCTACATGTATTTTACTCTGCCAATCAATGCATTAATGGATGTATTTTGATTGTTTAAACTGCAGGGTTCAAAGCGCGTGAAAAAGTAGCAGCTTTTAGTTCCTAAATGATGGTGTATCTAATACTGAGATAAACTGTGACTTCTAATACTGTGTTTTACTGCTTTTGAAAGATGATGACAGTTTTTGGGGTTTTGTTTTTTATTCATTCATTTTTCATGCGTTCTTTTTGTGTTTGTGACCCTTGAATTTACCCAGCAGCCCCTGCGGCACTTAAAGTGAAATTGGTTTATCACAAGCCGACAGTGTAATCTGATGAGATCGCGTCTGAATCAATACTAAAAGTTATCGGTTATCTGTAATAAAGATAAGTTTTTTATTGGTTTAGTGTCATAAAAGATCATTTTTCAGTTATTGGATTAATGGTTTTTGGAGCTAACTTTTTGGTTAGCTGTGCCCAACCCTGCACTAACCCAAATCAATATTGGATTGGATCGGATCGAATCGAATTGAATCAAAATAATTTATTCTGAATCTGAAGAATTGGAATTCAATCAATTTTTGAAATTTGAATTGATACACAGTTCTATTAAGGACAACTGTGGTGATTCAGGAAAACCTCCCAGTGATGTTACAGCATGTAGGACAATGTTACAGGCCCCACAGAAACGCTGAAAGGGATAACTAAAGTGTGTCAAATCTGGTGACTTCTCAATAGCAGTGCACCAATTTACTAGTGCACAGCAGATCTTCAAGTGCATGAGAGATGGCACTGTGATGGGTTTATTTCATGTTATGCCCCAAACACACCCATGAGTAATTAAAAGAATAAATACAATCCCTTTGGACAGAGCAAATTCTAAATTCAGATCACATGCTGTGCAAACACAGTATGTGCTACAGAGATCATCAAAGCAGGGTGCACAGAATTCGATGGTGTCAGTCAGGATATGAAGTGCATGATTTGTGGGTGGGGTTTTTTGTGTTTGTTTTTAATATATTAAGTTTTGGTTCTGGTATGTATGAAGTACATGTCTGAAGATAGAAACCAAATGATCCGTGCAGCCACAACGCTCCAATACAAAAAGGAATTTATTTAACGTACATAACGTTTCGGTGTCCAGCCCTTTGTCAGACGGGCTGGTCTGAAAAAGGGCTCCAAACAATCCAGGATCAGTAAACAATTTCAATCTGAGACATAGGAGAGAGTAATGGTGTTTTCTTTCAGTGGTCTGTTGGGTTTAATTGAATGTGTGTGTTTTGTGAGCTGATTATTTTACCGTCCACATCCTGATCTTGTCCCACAGGCTGACAAACTCCCCCCAGTTTAAGCGAGCGGTGCCTTGGCTCTGGTGAAAACACTAAAGTCAAGGAAATAGTGAAAAGAAATTCAAACAACAACCAACATGTGCTGCTTAGTGGCAATGCAGAAAGATGCACAATATTAGCATAAAGAATCTGGACTATGCTAAATGTAAGACAACATTACATTACAATCTAAAAAGAGTGTTATGAAAAAGGACACATCCCATGTGCACATAAGGGCCCCTTCACACATAACACGAAGCTGGGCGAAAGAAGCACTGGCCGAAAATCCGCAAACAAAAAACGAAATGGGAACTGCAAAACATTCCACGTGCTGTCGGGAGGGACACACGGTCGAACAGGCACGCACGATATTGTGGCGATGGTTTTGTGCATGTTCATGCGCATGCACGAACACAGTGCGAGCACCTGGAAGGTGTGGCACCACATTGTGCCGGTCTGCGAGTAAAAAAAAAAAAAACACACACACATACACACAATTTCTAATATTTAATCTCTCTTATCGAGCGAACAATACAAATGTGATCCTTCTGTTCCTCTGTATATGACCCATGGTCATAGACAGTCGTGAAATTACATGAATGAAGCAGTGCACTCTTATCATGTCCACATCTGCTGGCCCAGCATGTCCAGCTGGCCCCACACGCGTGTCCAGTGAGTGGCGCAACACAGGACACAGCGTCATGTGGACTATAGCTGATGTGGGTGACATGACATTCAGATCACCAGATGAGTGTACACATGATCTGATGGTCCTTTTCATCTGGCACAGCCTGCCAATGTGCGCGCTGTGCACTCGCTCCAGCCCATTGCAAAGGCAATATGTTTTTATGCATTTCCACATGAGGAACACGCACATACGTGCCTCACGGTAGACAGCTGTAAGGTCATGTCCGTCATAACATGGTACGTGTTCTCCAGCTGTGACTTGCAGGTCCACAGATCCCAACAGCTGCTGCTGTTTGCAGACACGCCCACCTTTTCGAACAGCGCACAGAACAAAGTGTCACTCTCTGTTTGTTCTGTCATTATTTGCCATTGTCATTATCACCTCTGACTCTTGCTTGCCTCTACTGGTGGTTGGCTCTCACTGCGGTATTGTATCACTTCCTGTTCTGGAGCACAGCGGTGCTTTGCTGTATCTGTTAGCTGTTTAATCTGTGTAGTTAGATTGATCTAGATAATGATTTGTTTCACAGTGTAATCTTCACATGCCTTAATTAAAGCACTCCCTCTGCTGAATCACCTCTAAATTATTTACACATTATTCACTTTGTGTGTTTTTAGGAATCCGCTAGCTTAGCGCAGCTACTAGCTCTTAGCTGGTTTAGCATGGCGGCTTCTCCTGTCTCTCCCGCACTTTTCTGCTCTGGGTGTGAAATGTTTAGTTATTCCTCGGCCTCCTTTAGCAGTAATGGTACTTGTAATAAGTGTAGCTTATTCGTAGCTTTGGAGGCCAGGCTGGGCGAATTGGAGACTCGGCTCCGCACCTTGGAAAATTCTACAGCTAGCCAGGCCCCTGTAGTTGGTGCGGACCAAGGTAGCTTAGCCGCCGTTAGCTGTCCCCCAGCAGATCCCGAGCAGCCGGGAAAGCAGGCCGGCTGGGTGACTGTGAGGAGGAAGCGTAGTCCTAAACAGAAGCCCCCTGTACACCACCAACCCGTTCACATCTCTAACCGTTTTTCCCCACTCGGCGACACACCCACCGAGGAACAAACTCTGGTTATTGGCGACTCTGTTTTGATAAATGTGAAGTTAGCGACACCAGCAACCATAGTCAATTGTCTTCCGGGGGCCAGAGCAGGCGACATTGAAGGAAATTTGAAACTGCTGGCTAAGGCTAAGCGTAAATTTGGTAAGATTGTAATTCACGTAATGACACCTGGTTACGCCAATGAGAGGTCACTAAAATTAACATTGAATTGGTATGTAACTTTGCAAAAACAATGTCAGACTCTGTAGTTTTCTCTAGGCCCCTCCCCAATCGGACCGGGAGTGACATGTTTAGCCACATGTTCTCCTTGAATTGCTGGCTGGCTGAGTGGTGTCCAAAAAATGAGGTGGGCTTCATAGATAATTGGCAAAGCTTCTGGGGAAAACCTGGTCTTGTTAGGCGACGGCATCCATCCCACTTTGGATGGAGCAGCTCTCATTTCTAGAAATCTGGCCAATTTTATTAAACCCTCCAAACCGTGACTATCCAGGGTTGGAACCAGGAAGCAGAGTTCTAGTCTTACACACCTCTCTGCAGCTTCTCTCCCCTTGCCATCCCCGTAGAGACATGCCTGCTCCCAGACCACCAACAACCAGTAAAAATCTATTTAAGCATAAAAATTCAAAAAGAAAAAATAATATAGCACCTTCAACTGCACCACCAATGATGTAATAATTGATCAACATATTTATTTATTCTGCCTTTCAGAAACCTGGTTACAGCAGGATGAATGTTAGTTTAAATGAGTCAACACCCCCGAGTCACACTAACTGTCAGAATGCTCGTAGCACGGGCCGAGGGGGAGGATTAGCAGCAATCTTCCACTCCAGCTTATTAATTAATCAAAAACCCAGACAGAGCTTTAATTCATTTGAAAGCTTGACTCTTAGTCTTGTCCATCCAAATTGGAAGTCCCAAAAAACAGTTTTATTTGTTGTTATCTATCATCCACCTGGTCATAACTGTGAGTTTCTCTGTGAATTTTCAGACCTTTTGTCTGACTTAGTGCTTAGCTCAGATAAGATAATTATAGTGGGCGATTTTAACATCCACAGAGATGCTGAGAATGACAGCCTCAACACTGCATTTAATCTATTATTAGACTCAGTTGGCTTCACTCAAAATGTAAATGAGTCCACCCACCACTTTAACCATACTTTAGATCTTGTTCTGACTTACGGTATGGAAATTGAAGACTTAACAGTATTCCCTGAAAACCCCCTTCTGTCTGATCATTTCTTAATAACATTTACATTTACTTTAATGGACTACCCAGCAGCGGGGAATAAGTTTCATTACAGTAGAAGTCTTTCAGAAAGCGGTGTAACTAGGTTTAAGGATATAATTCCTTCTTTGTTATGTTCTCCAATGCCATATACCAACACAGTGCAGAGTAGCTACCTAAACTCTGTGAGTGAGATAGATTATCTTGTCAATAGTTTTACATCCTCATTGAGCACAACTTTGGATGCTGTAGCTCCTCTGAAAAAGAGAGCTTTAAATCAGAAGTGCCTGACTCCGTGGTATAACTCATAAACTCGCAGCTTAAAGCAGATAACCCGTAAGTTGGAGAGGAAATGGCGTCTCACTAATTTAGAAGATCTTCACTTAGCCTGTATAAAGAGTCTGTTGCTCTATAAAAAAAGCCCTCCGTAAAGCTAGGACATCTTACTACTCATCACTAATTGAAGAAAATAAGAACAACCCCAGGTTTCTTTTCAGCAAGACCAGGAAAATGAAACTGACCCGGTCAACAACTTTCTTGTTTCAATAAATATTAACTGTGACTACTATACACAAGACCAGTATACAAATGTCATGACTTCGGACGACAAATTGTCAATCATACATTTCAACAGCCGAAGTTTGTACACTAATTTTAACTCTATTAAGGAATATTTGCAACAGTTCATATCACCATTTAGTATTATTGCCATATCAGAATCCTGGTTACAAAAGGAAAAAGGTATTGATTTTGATTTAGATGATTATGAGTTGCATTATGTAAACAGGAAAAACAAAACAGGAGGTGGCGTTGCATTATATATTCACAAAACAATTCAGTTTACGGTTGTAGAAAGTATGTCATTAACAATAGATGGAGTAATGGAATGTCTGCCAGTCAAAACATACAACAAAAAGAAAAAAAAAACATTATTGTAAGTTGTGTATATCGGTCACCTGGTTCAAGTATTGACATTTTTAATGAACAAATGGAAAAAATGTTTTCGGAAATAAGTACTAACAACATATCTGTCTGTGGGGATTTTAACATAAATCTTTTGAATCCTGAAAAACAGAAATCAATAGATGCTTTTTCTGACACGATGTATAGTATGTCCCTTTATCCAGCAATTATAAAACCAAGCAGAATAACATCTCACAGTGCCACAATAATTGATATCTTTAGGAATATTATTGAAAATCAAGTTATAAGTGGCCTGTTCATATGTGATTTCACTGATCACTTACCTGTTTTTATTGTTTATGACTGTGACTTTAAAAAAACTAAATATGACAGAAGTAGAAGTAGTCCACAAACGAATAAGAACAGAACAATAAATGCCTTTAACAGCAGTTTAAACACACAAGACTGGAACACAGTCTACAGTGAGTCAGATGTAGATGGTGCATATAGCAATTTCATAGAATTTTTCTGCACATTGTATAACAAACATTGTCCTTTTAAAGTATACCATAAAAATAAAAGATAGAATAAACATCCTTGGCTAACCAAAGGAATATTAAAAGCCTGCAAAAAGAAAAACAGCCTTTATAAAAAATGTATTAATTCAAAAACAAAAGAAGCTGAAATAAGATATAAAGTATATAAAAACAAATTAACAGAAGTCATCCTAATAAGTAAAAAGTTGTACTATAATGAAATCTTACAAAAAAATAAAAACAACATTAAAGAAACTTGGAACATTTTGAATAACGTAATTAAACCAGGATCCTCCAATATAAGATATCCAGACTATTTTATTGATAAAAATGTTCATGATTACAACATGAACAACATAGTAAATGGTTTCAATAAATCTTTTGGACATGTTGGCCCTGACTTGGCTGCTGAAATCCCAAATCCAGGAATTCTGCAGTCTAATGAAACCATAAATAGAAATATAAATTCAATTTTTCTTTCAGCAACAAATGAACAGGAAATAAAAGACACTTAACAAATGCAGAAACAAACTATCTACAGACTGTCACGATATAGACATGGTATTAGTCAAAAAAGTCATAAACAACATTTCAAAACCTCTGACCTATATCTATAATTTGTCATTCCAAACTGGATGTGTTCTGAAAAAAATGAAAATTGCAAAAGTTATACCACTTTACAAAAATGACAACCACAGTTCCACAGTTTTCAAAAATCTTAGAAAAATTGTTTGACTCTTGTTTGGAAAAATTCATAGAAAAATATCAGTTAATAAATGAAGGTCAATATGGCATTAGAAAGAAAAGAACCACTTCAATGGCTATTATTGAGGCAATAGAAGAAATTACTAATGCACTGGACAGAAAAAGATATGCTGCTGGAATATTCATTGATCTTAAAAAAAGCCTTTGATAGAATTAACCATTCAATCTTAATCAATAAATTAGAGAATTATGGTATCAGAGGAGTCGCAGGAAATTGTTTAAAAAGTTATCTTACAGATAGGGTCCAATACGTGAAAATGGGAAACTACAAATCCGAATATCTTGGCGTTGCTTGTGGTGTCCCCCAGGGGGCAGTGTTGGGTCCCAAATTGTTTAATATGTACATTAATGACATTTTTAATGCATCCAGATCATTGAAACTAATATTATTTTCTGATGATACAAATATATTCTATAGTAGTGACAATTATAATGAACTTATGAATACTGTAAATGACGAACTAAGTAAAACAAAAAATGGATGGACAGTAACAAATTATCACTAAATTTAAATAAAACAAAAGCAATGATATTTGGTAATTATAAGATTAAATCTAATTTACAAATAAGCATAGACGGTGTCCAAATCGAAAATTTAGCTGAAAACCAATTTTTTAGGAGTAATAATAGACAGTAAATTAACATGAAAAGCCCTCATCAGACACATAAAAACGAAAATTTCAAAAAGCCTCTCTATTCTGAATAAGGTAAAGCAATTTCTCGATCATAACACACTCCGTACATTATATTGCTCCTTAGTTCTCCCATACTTAACATATTGTGTTGAAGTATTTTTTCCTTCCCACTGTAGCCAAGTGCTTGCTCACAGGGGGTCGTTTTGACCGTTGGGGTTTTACATCATTATTGTATGGCCTTGCCTTACAATATAAAGCGCCTTGGGGCAACTGTTTGTTGTGATTTGGCGCTATATAAAAAAAAAATTGATTGATTGATTGATTGAAGTGTGGGGTAACAATTATCAATGTTCAATACAACCATTATTTATATTATATTATATATTATACAAAAACTACCAATAAGGATCATACATAAAGCTGGATTTTTAGAACATAGCAATAATCTTTTTATGCAATCAAAATTATTTAATTTCATGACCTTGTAAAATATTATACATTACAGATTCTATTCAAGGTATTTAATAAGTCACTGCCAAGTAACATCCAAAAGTTCTTCTCAGTCAAAGAGTGTGATCACAATCTTAAAGGTTTTGCTAAATTCACTTTATTTAAAGTTAGAACCACCCGGAAAATTTTTTGTGCGTCTGTATGTGGAGCAAAGTTATGGAATGGTTTGGATGTGAAACTCAAGCAATGCCAAAATATTCATGAATTCAAGTCACATTATAAACAGAGGGTCTAGGATCGATACAGAATGATTGAGACTCAACAATAAAAGCCATTTTACATTCATGGCTCAGTATCACAATTGTTGGTTTGTGCATTATATGTTTGTTGCCTTCATATGTTTGGTTCTTTACCGTAATTGGTGTTGTTGCTCTCTTATCATTGTTGGTATGTGTTTTATATGTTTGTTTCCTTACCGTAATTGGTATTGTTGCTCTCTTATCATTGTTGGTATGTGCATCATATGTTTGTTTTCTTTACCGTAACTGGTATTGTTGATCTCTTACCATTGTTGGTATGTGCATTGTTGCTTGTTTATCATATTGGTATTGTTTTCTTGCCGCTGTTGGTATCTATTGTGGGAAATTACAAGTATTTAAACGTATTATTTTCTTAATTTTTTATTTTATTAAAATCTAATTGACGGGAAGCAGCTATGTACTTTATGTTTGTATTGTATGGCCTTGCCTTACAATATAAGGCGCCTTGGGGCAACTGTTTGTTGTGATTTGGCGCTATATAAATAAAATTGATTTGATTTGATTATTTATTTTTTGTATTTTTTATGTAATTATGTATGTAGGTATTGTAGTATTTATTTATATTCTTGTCCTGGCTGTGTTCTCTGTCTTTTTAATTTAACATGTCTTGTGCACTGAGCCGTCATTTCCAGCTGTCAGTGAGTGGCTGGCCGGCGATCAGCTGAGAGGCGTATTATAACACGTTATGAATCATCAGATCTATGCAGTAGTACTGTAATATGAACATGATGAAATAAGAGTAAAAACAACAATTATACCTTAATAATTTGGTCCACTCAGCTTGTCCTTTGGGATCTTACAATTCCGTTGGAAAAGTTGGAGTGCAAATACAACGTGTGGTTTCCACTCCTGTGCTGGAAAAAATTTGTTTTTTCCACATTTTCATCCCACGCGTCTCATGCACGGAACAATGGTGTCTCCTTTAGAGATAGGGTGAGAAGTGGAACAATGAATGGATGTTGCATGCTGCTTCAAGATTGCTTAAAGCCAATTTAACTTTCAGAGCAAGATATAAATAGATCACACACCCAGGTAAACGCAGCTTCTATGCTTTGTTTACTAAAATGGATATAAGTGTGAACTTTGACCGGAAGATTTGAGATGGTCACGGCGCATCTGTGTTGACAATGCTGATATGGGTTCTTCAATATCCCCCATCCAGGTGTGGCTTGCGTGAGAAAAATGCCACAACACCATAATCTCTTGTTTATTCTGATATAAACAAATGATGAAGAAAACCCACCATGTAAATGAACTGCTCCATTATAGCTCATCTCCCACAGAAAAACTGAACAAAAGAAGAGAGGTGAAATGGACCCATAATTTATAGAGGGTACCATAAAATACTAAAATACCCTTGGCCATATGAGCATTGTGTTCTTTGACATGGAGCATCCTTACAGGCACTCTTTATAAATGATGTACCAGAATGGTTGGGTACGCTGGTTCAATTACTAATTGCTGGTTGTAGAAACTCCCACCAACCTATGGTTTGTAATGCAGTGCTATTCTATGCTTAATGAGAATATTACCCTTTCACTGCACACTTCACACAATTGTGGATTTTAAAATGTCCATATTTGTTGTTATTTACACATTTTGCCCATTCAGTTACAATTGGGGCTTCTTTGTTTTGACTATTTTTGCAAAAACATTTGTACCTGTCTAGGGGCTCATGGACTTTGTACCAGAATTATCCCACAAGTCTTCTATTTACATTTTCATTGGTGCAGTGTACAGGTCGGCACATGGTCCAGAGGATCAAGTTTACATGCATGATTTATGCACACTGATGTTTGTTTGCACCACTGATAAATGAGGGGACCCTATGAGGAGTGAATGCTTTGTCTGTCCAGATAATCTTTGTCTTAGAGTGACCAGGATGAGATGCATTACTTGTATTTGAGGGAACATCAATTACAACATTGTGTCCACGTGGCATCTTCTTCTGAACATGATCCAGCCTGCAGGTGTCTCATTGCTGTGGATTTCAGCAACTGGCCAAGACCAAAGATACACCAACATCTGCCATCCCTACAGGACCTGTACACCTCCAGGGCCCTGAGGTGAGCAAGGAAGATAGTGGCTGATCCCTCTCACCCAGGACACAAACATTTTGTCACCCTCCACTCTGGCAGATGGCTGAGGTCCATCAGGACTAAAACCTCAAGACACAAAAACAGTTTCTTTCCATCTGCAGTTAGACTAATAAATAATGTCAGAGACCCCCATTTACACCCCCCCCCCCACTTCCACAAAGTACATATTGGTCATCGCTGCAGTGAAAGGTACTGAACATCTGCACAACAATCATATGCTTTTCCACAGCCCCATCCCACTACGTTCTATTTATTTAACAGTGAACACAGTCTTACCTATTTGACTCTTTACTTAAATTCGATTCTGATATTTATGATGGACAACAATGATGGACCACTGGTTTATTTTGAAGGGTGGTTGATGTGACAACACACAACAGGGCACATACTATGGTACTTGATTTTATGAAATATTCTAATATTCTGAGACCCCCCCCCCCCCCCCCCCCCCCCCCCAAACACAGCAACAACACACTCTAATGTTATGTGTTGTCGATCTGACCTGGCTGTAGTAAGAGGAGGAACTGAACACACACACACACACACACACACAATTGGACAAAGTTTTCTTAGTGTGTTTACAATCAGAACAGAAGGCTTCACTCTGACTGGAATTAAAAGCCCGTTAAGATGTGATTGTTTTAAAGGATACATCCATCAGGACCACCAAGCTCTTACAGTGTTCTAGAGCCAGAAACGTCTCACTGCCTTTCAACACTGAAGATAAGAAGAAGACGATCAGTGCACATTTTAATGAGCACACTTTCCATTATGACAAAGACAAGCAATCCTCTTTAAAAAAAAAAACACTAAAACATAATTAGTCTTAATAATATCTGCGTCTACATCTCAGCAGTAACATCACTACTCTGTAGGGAGCCTACAAACAACACAAAATGATAAAACTACTTTTTAAAGGTGACAATTTTTCATTCATTTACAAATGCTACATATGTAGAAAATACACAACTAAAATATCATGACTCCAACAGCAAAGCTGAGATTCATAAAAAAAGGTGAATATAGGATGTGTAAGGAAACTCTAAAAAGAAAGTAAATACTTGATGAAAAACCCGTGAAATGAACTTAGATATTACAAAGACCCTTCTTCAAACATTAAATTACAACTTTTAATTAAAACAGCCTGCACGTAAGTGAGCACAGAGGCCAGTAGCGCTCGTGCACCGACACAACAGCGCATCGTAAAACAGTGTGTGTTGTCAAAGAGAGCGAACAGAACTTCAGCAAATTATTTTTGTGACGCAAGCACTGTGATTCTAATAAGAAATATGGATTTCTGAAGAAAAGACTGTGGGTGAGAAATGTGCTGTCTGTCTGCCGACTGAACACTTTCACCATTTAAGGAGCCCAATAGATGCCCTGAGATATACTGTAATACTGCTTATTCATCGATACCAGATACTGTGATGCAGATGAGAGTCTATGACTCCCGCTACAGACACCAGTCCCTCATAACCTGCTTCCTCAGCCAATGCTAGTACCCGTTCACAGTTGGGTGGACTGGGACAATGCAGATAAAGTGTCTGGTCCAAGGACACAGACAGGTAGTGTGACCTGGATTCAAACCCATGTCATGTTGCAGCAGTTGAGACCATGTTTTGCTCTTGGTCTTGTCTCGGGATCAAGCACAGTTTTACTCAGTCTTGTCGTGCCCTCAGATGTACGAGGACTCTGGGATTTTACTTGAGTACCAGTCCAGACCCCAGCAGCGGGGACGTCACAGTGTTTGACCTCTTTGGATGAGGTAGGTTACGTTAGTTTGAAAACATACAGAAGCTGAGGTGGTCAGACCTCTTTTTAAAGTGGATATGACACCTAAACAATTAGGTAAAACTGATATAAATATAAAAAAATATACATACAGTATAGTAAGTTGAAAGTGGTTTTAATCTTTATCAGTGAGAAATAAAGTTCGTACAGCTTCTCAAAAGTGTGTTTCTTGGAAAGCGTGCTGGCAGCGTTCCATCAGCGGTCACGTGATGCTGTGACATCACAGCGTGTAGACTCCCATCTTTGTCTGTTAGATTGACAACAGGAACAGATAGACCTCAGCATGGACAGTGACGAGATCGAGAACTTTTCTTTTCTTTTCTTCAAGTGTGGATTATTTCTGACTCGGATCCTGAGGATGTAGCAGCAGTGATTAGACCCTACAGATTGGAGCCGTATCTTTCGGACGAACATTCAAACCAGGAGCATTCTGGCAGCGAAAATAATGCCGACGGTGTTTATGGCGGAGCCGAAGCAGAGGCAAGAGACGTGCCAATTCCAATGGATTTTGAAAGGCTGCAGAATACAGAATGGTAAGGGAGGCTTTGATTTTTGTTGCTGCTGTTTATAACACTATAATTATAGCATTTTCGATTCTAGTGTCTGTTTACTGCCTTTGTTATTTTTACGGACCCGCGATAGTGTAGCTACTACTTGCGGACCACCGTCATTACCTTTGGGTTTTTGCTGTTTTCGAGTGCCTGGCATTGCATTCATCCGTGTTTAGTTACGTTATTTTCATGAAAGAATAGGAAATAAAGGGTGAAAATTTGGAAAAAGATCGCCGAAAACAACAGTGAACATGCCGCCGCCGTGTTTACTACTTATTGCACTGATATTTTTACAAGTTCCTTGACCATTTCAAGATTATTGTGAACATATTATTTGGGGTTGACATTTTAGGTGTTCCTGTGAGCAGTGAGAACATGGAGACAGTAGAAGAAAGTGTCTGCTGTCGGGAGTGGCAGCCTGACATTTCATGTATCGCACAACACTGCGGCTTTCGATCAATCTGCCTGGACTTGAAAAGACTAAAGCCTTTTCGCCTGTGTTTGTGCAATATGCTGCGACACACTGGTCAGGCATATCGACAAACAAGTCCCTGAGAGCTGTGTTTAATCAAAGTTTCTGCCGCTAAAAAAGTGTAAACAACGGCCGCCTTGCGCGCAAGCCGATACGGTCTACACGCAATGATGTATTTTAGGTTTGGTGCTCAGCGGGAAGCTGGTCATGGGGCGTGCACATTTTTCAGTGGCGGGACGTTCAAATGTTGTATATAACGGGAGAGCCGCATCCATTTTCCCAAAACGCTTAGGTTGACCGAATTATATAACCTTTGTTACATGTAATAAGACTATGTTGTCTTTAAGTGTCATATCCACTTTAAAGACACATTCATTCATTTATAGGCACATTCTTTCAAAAGCAGTCTCTGAAAATGAGAAAACGTTTATCTGTATGTTATGATCTTGAAAACTGTTTCTAAGCATCAATACTTTACATATTGTATACCATACACATTGTATTGTATGGCCTTGCCTTACAATATAAGGCGCCTTGGGGCAACTGTTTGTTGTGATTTGGCGCTATATAAATAAAATTGATTTGATTTTGATATAACCAGTGTGTATTACTGTGATTATTATTTTGTACCTGCTGAAAGAGTCCACAAGCTTCAGTATAGTTTACATATATGCAGTCTGTTGTAGTTTCTAAATTTAACCATGTAGTTACTGCACACGTTTAAATATGGGATGTAAAGAAAAGTAAAGTATTTAATGAATAACTGTTTCATATAATTGATAAATAATGATGGAGTCTGAGGAAAGACAAGGATCAACTAAAATACTGATATACAGCTTCATGGCAGAGAAAAAATAAATAAATAAAAAAATTATTACATTTAAAATTGTTAATGTGAGATATTTTAAATCCTGTGAATTAAAGCTAAACATCTCAACTACAAGCACATGTTGATGGTTTCATTTTAACTCCACTGTGGTGGTGAACACAGGCATGACTGTGACCATAAGTGAAGGCTTGTGGATCAATCAATCAATCAATCAATTTTTTTTATATAGCGCCAAATCACAACAAACAGTTGCCCCAAGGCGCTTTATATTGTAAGGCAAGGCCATACAATAATTATGTAAAACCCCAACGGTCAAAACAACCCCCTGTGAGCAAGCACTTGGCTACAGTGGGAAGGAAAAACTCCCTTTTAACAGGAAGAAACCTCCAGCAGAACCAGGCTCAGGGAGGGGCAGTCTTCTGCTGGGACTGGTTGGGGCTGAGGGAGAGAAAAACCTTTGCATCTCCACCAGTCAGGTTCCTTCTAAGAAGCATCTCTCAAAGATTTGTGGAACCACAAGTAACTGGACTGTTGATTATACCCGAACATAACAAGCTGGGGACCACATGGACTTGTCACTGAGAAAATTAAACATTCATTCTGATGGTCCAACACACCCCCACGATCACAAATAAGGAAGTGATGAAGGAGATGGAGGCATCTAGGCTGGATGAGAGGGTGGACGCTTGGCTTTTGTGAGTACACACAGGGGAAACCTGGACTCAAAGATCAACCTGCATCTGAGCAAACAAATGTGACTGACCTCCTCCCTGGATGGCCTCAGTCAGCAGCTTGTAGAGGTGCATGGGTTTGCAGAAGCCCTGCTGTTGGCACAGAACAGGAGACATTCACAACTCATTACCCACACAGCCAGTCACAACCAGCTCACTGAAGCTCATCTGTTAATCCACTGATGACATGTGGCTTTTAGTATTTCTGATAACCTGCTCACAGCAGAAGGGCGGGATTCACAAAACTCTCCGAAATGCCAGGAAGCTGTCAGATCATTATCTCAAAATGATTCTTCAAGAACCATAAACTTAAATCTCATTAGTAAAGGGGAACTGTTCCCCGTGCAGCAGCTGTGTGCAGGAAAATATCACCTTGCAGTACTTGTTGAAGAGCTGCATGACAACTTTAGTGGAAGGGAGGGCCTCCTGGTTTGGGCACAACGGCTGCAGGGATAAAACACACAAAACACAGCTTAGCATCTGTCTCTCACACACACGCACACTTCCAAACAAGTCGGCACAGCAGGGAAAATGGTCAAGAGACAACATGCAGTGTTTTACAAAATCTAATCCCAGTACAGTATGTTGAGATCATCTCAACATATAAAATAATGTTTGGTGTCCTTATTTTATTCATGTTATGAAAACATATATGCATTAAAAAAATGTTTCAAAAACTTAAACCCCTGTCACACATACAGTAGTGTTCAGAATAATAGTAGTGCTATGTGACTAAAAAGATTAATCCAGGTTTTGAGTATATTTCTTATTGTTACATGGGAAACAAGGTACCAGTAGATTCAGTAGATTCTCACAAATCCAACAAGACCAAGCATTCATGATATGCACACTCTTAAGACTATGAAATTTGGCTATTAGTAAAAAAAAAAAGTAGAAAAGGGGGTGTTCACAATAATAGTAGTGTGGCATTCAGTCAGTGAGTTTGTCAATTTTGTGGAACAAATAGGTGTGAATCAGGTGTCCCCTATGTAAGGATGAAGCCAGCACCTGTTGAACATGCTTTTCTCTTTGAAAGCCTGAGGAAAATGGGACGTGCAAGACATTGTTCAGAAGAACAGCGTAGTTTGATTAAAAAGTTGATTAGAGAGGGAAAAACATACGCAGGTGCAAAAAATTATAGGCTGTTCATCTACAATGATCTCCAATGCTTTAAAATGGACAAAAAAACCAGAGACGCGTGGAATAAAACGGAAAACAACCATCAAAATGGATATAAGAATAACCAGAATGGCAAAGGCTCACCCATTGATCAGCTCCAGGATGATCAAAGACAGTCTGGAGTTACCTGTAAGTGCTGTGACAGTTAGAAGACGCCTGTGTGAAGCTAATTTATGTGTAAGAATCCCCCGCAAAGTCCCTCTGTTAAATAAAAGAAGAGGTTGCAGAAGAGGTTACAATTTGCCAAAGAACACATCAACTGGCCTAAAGAGAAAGGGAGGAATATTTTGGGGACTGATGAGAGTAAAATTGTTCTTTTTGGGTCCAAGGGCCGCAGACACTTTGTGAGACGACCCCCAAACTCTGAATTCAAGCCACAGTTCACAGTGAAGACAGTGAAGCAAGGTGGTGCAAGCATCATGATATGGGCATGTTTCTGCTACTATGGTGTTGGGCCTATATATCGCATACCAGGTATCATGGATCAGTTTGGATATGTCAAAATACTTGAAGGGGTCATGTTGCCTTATGCTGAAGAGGACATGCCCTTGAAATGGGTGTTTCAACAAGACAATGACCCCAAGCACACTAGTAAACGAGCAAAATCCTGGTTCCAAACCAACAAAATGAATGCCTTGCAGATGTGAAGAAATCATGAAGAACTGTGGTTATACAACTAAATACTAGTTTAGTGATTCACAGGATTGCTAAAAAAGCAGTTTGAACATAATAGTTTTGAGTTTGTAGCATCAACAGCAGATACTACTATTACTGTGAACACCCCCTTTTCTACTTTTTTTTTTTTTTACTAATAGCCCAATTTCATAGCCTTAAGAGTGTGCATATCATGAATGCTTGGTCTTGTTGGATTTGTGAGAATCTACTGAATCTACTGGTACCTTGTTTCCCATGTGACAATAAGAAATATACTCAAAACCTGGATTAATCGTTTTAGTCACATGGCACTACTATTATTCTGAACACTACTGTATGTCGATTGAGGCCAAATTGCGTCAGAATGACACATCCGGCCACAGTCAAGAAGTATTGAGGTGCAGTCTGAAGACCAATGGACGGCAGTCTGTGAGCATCTATATATTTGGTCCCATTCGCTCGGCTGTCCTGAGTGTGTTGCCCAGTTCAAAACACTCTTGGCGACATCGAGATGGGACGCACATCTGCCGGCGATCTATGTCCAGTTTTTTACATCATCTGATCGCAGTCTACATATTCTGACAGCATCAAAACAGCATCTGAAATGATCTGATCGTGGTTGATTGAGCTCTGAGATCGATCAGTCACAGCAAAGCCTGCCGACATGTTGTGCCACACACATACACCTCCACTGGACCCCGACCAGGGAGAGCAAAGGAAATGTTGATATGTAATGACATGTATGTGGCACTCTGCACGTCAGAAGCTCGGTGTAGCGCCCTGCAACGCAGCTGAATGGGATGTCACTGCTGTAATACATGTATTATTACATGTTCACCTCCCAACTCTGGAGTAGGTATGATGTGGAACTGTTTCCCCAGCCCATGACAACATAAATAAACATGCAACTCACCTTTGGTACCCCAGAAATGTTTCACAGCGCAGAAGGCAGCCAGGGACTGCAGCATGTGGTGAAGTCCCTTTCACCTGGCTGCACTGTGTGCTGGCAACACTGCTCGCAAATGCATCATCCACCACGGCATAAATAAATTCCATGTGAAGCGCCGCCCCACACGAATAATCCAACTGGAGTTGTGTTAAGATACGTATCAAGTATGCTGAAATGGCCACAACAAAAGGGAAAAAGAAATGGCGGATTGGCAAAAAAAAGAGTTATAAAAAAATAGAAAAAAGGTTCACTGGCTGCGTGTGAAGAATGCTGCACACATGGAGAAAATTGGCACACTGCCAGCACAGTTCAGCAGTTATGGAGTCCAGCTGGGTGAATAAAATCTAGTAGTGCTCCTGTGATTGGAGCATTATACCAATCAAACACCTAAAGGGATTTTTCGCCGGACTGTACGACAGCTGGCGATCACTGACAGTTGTCAGCCTTTTTGTGTGCGCATCACTCTGGATGGACAGCTCCCAGGCTCGCGGAGCGCCTCGCTCAACCATTATGAACACACACAGACGCAGCTGAGCAAACATTTCGGCCACACACCTGCACGCTGCTTGGATCACCTGTTCTATGCATGCACATGCGCACACTCCGTCATGTGAGAGACACACACTCCTGCCAGCGCAACCTCCTCCTGATGAGAGGTCAGTGAGCGCTGGGAATGTGAGGACGAGCAAAGATGTGATTGCGTGAGTGAGTGAGTGACTGAGTGAGAGCTCCGATGTCGGTCGCATCTGACAGCAGTCAAAAAGTTGAAAGCAGAATCCACAAGTATTTTTTTGAGGAGGTGTGGGGGGGGTAACCAATCCACTCTGCAAGTTAAACAGTGGGAAACACCAGTGCAAAAGTAGGAGGCGTGCACAGAATGGTTGGGTTACCATGGTCACCATTTATGTGTTTCATAGTCCAAATAGTACATCAGCCCACTCTGATTGGTTGACTGTAAAAGTGTGTGTGTGTGTGTCTCCATTCTTCCTCTACAGTGGCTTCACCTCATTTAATGGTATGCTCCATCTTTCACCTCATGAAATATTCATACCATTGCACTCATAAACATTCATTATTTGTATATTATTTTGCACTTATGATCATTAACACATGCAAAATCCTCATTTACATACTGCTGTCTACAACACTTTACCATCCACTGTCATGCACACAACCACCCAAAAAACGTTCACCAACCCAACATGCAAAGGTTTGGAAAGCCTACATAAAAGTGTTGATAGAATATCTTGTCTCTTACCTTTGACAATGAAGAGTCTTGTGGAAGTGGGATGTCAGCTGGACTGAAAGAAACCATGAAAGCACATAAGAGTCGACATCAGCAAGTTTCAAATCACCAAGACAAAGAAAACCATCACTAAGATGGATGTAAATGATCTTTATGGACTTCTGTGGACCTTTGTTTACATACGTCAAGTCGCAGCATGGAGCATGTGCTGAAGCCGTGCTTTGCCACATCCACAACACCATGGAACCACCCTGGGTCCTGGACGGCAACCACCCAGGCAGATAGCTAGTCTATTTCTACATCTCTAAAATAACCATGTATCTGCTGCAGCCAGGTAAAATGTGCACCTGGCTTTCACCAGCTACTGTGGGCCTCCACACTCAGACACCTGCTCGTTGGATCATGCACAGAGAAATGGGCTAGAAACAGGCTACATGAGAAACTGGCTACATGGCCAAAATGTTGTAGCTGACACTCCCCACAATGCAAGTGACATTCCTCATTCTTGTCTCCCTTAGTAACCACTCGTTTGATACAAAGTCATTCCAGCGGTTCTCAAGGATGCTCCGAAGAGACCTGGTACCAAAGACATCCAGTCGTCACCTGGATAGTGCCCAAGTCATATAACCATACAGCAAAATAGGTAACACAAGGACCCTAAAGACTTAGACCTTTGATCACCTGCAAAGATATCAGCAACTGTGGTCCTGGATGGCAACCATCGAGGCAGCCAACCAGTTCATGCCCACCTCTTGAAAGTAGCCATCTATCTGCCACAGCCAGGTAAAGTGTAGGTGTCGCCTAGGCCTGCTGCAGCCTCTGGGGTTTTCAACACTCTATCAACACATCACATGGCCAAAATGTTGTACCCGATGCCCTCTCATTATGCAAGTGATACTCCTCATCTTAGTCTCTCTAAGCAACCGCTCGTGAAACATACACATTTCAGCAGTACCCAAGAACCCTCTAAAGAGACCTAGTATCAAAGACATCGAGTTGTTGATTAACGTCACTGGATAATATCCGAGCCTCACTACCATACAGTAAGTCAGGTAGCACCAGGACCCTGAAGACTTGGACCTTCGTTCTCCTGCAAAGATATTGGCATTGCTAAACACCTCTTTCCAGCAACCTCATGACTCCATAGGCTCTTTCTGGACTCCTCTCAAGGCCAAAGACCCAGAGACATGAATATTACTGCCAAAATAAGGGAATGTCTCTTCACGTTCAACACTTTCATCACAGACAGGTACTCTTCTGATGGTTGTGACCAGAAAGTCCATAAAGTGTGGATCTTAGACTTGATCCAGGACATCAGTTACATCCAGGTTAACTCTACACACTGAAAAATCTAAGGTCTACTTTACTATCACACATGTAAGAAACCTCTCAATAGTGTTCTCAATACATGTTCAAGGAGTAACTTTACAAAACTGATATCTTGTGTACTTTACAAAATCCACTATTTGTTTGATGTTGTTGGAAGGTTTGCTCAGTGCTGTAACCAGTCAGTCTGTGACTTACGTGGTCGTGTTGCCCTGCTCTGTCAGCACACGGAGCAAGAATGCTCCCTGCTGATTGGGCTTTGAGGTGAAAGGGATGATGACGTAGTGACCTGGTGGAAGAGCACCACGAAGGACAACCTCCCGACGTGAGGTGTCACGTGGGGTGGACAAGACGGGTGGATGTGATTTTAGGTCCTCTTGTGATAGATACCTATTCTTAGGATGAGCCTGTAAGAGAGTAGTACACACTCTTAAACAATACTGCAACAGGGTGTATGCAAACATACGTGTCAGAACAGAGCGCGGTGTGTACCTGATATATATGCAGCCCGATATGCAGGTCTATGCTCAGACGTCTTTGGTGTTTCTGCATCAGAGCCAGGACAAATGAGCAGGAATTTTCGGAGGCTGTTGGGTTTCTGTCTGCCTTCAACAGATCAAAGCAGAACTGAGGATTCTGCCAGAAATACCCTAAACACACAAACGCACATGACAAATGACACAACACCCACATCAATCTACCAGTTAGGTCATTCAGCGCCAACCTGAAAGGAGCATGCCTTCCTTAAAAAAAACAAAAAACAAAAACTGAACAACATGCTTGAGTGGTTCATTCTCTTATCAGGGGTACATCCTGTCCCAGGGATGACAGAAAGACAGACGAACCCATTCACACCTCCTGTCAGATACAGAGTTTCCAGTTCACTTAACCTGCATGTGTTTTCAAAGTGGGAAGAAAGCTGAGCACCCAGTGGGAACCCATGCAGTCATGGGGAGAACACAGAAAGTCCACACAGCGTAGACAGCTTTAGATTTGAATCCTGAGGCAACAGTGCTAACCACTAAGCCACTGTGCTGCTCACACTAAGCAAGAAGTACATTAAAGTAGACCTGCATTGAAATAAATGCAGTCACATCTTTGACCAAAAAATTACTTTTATTTACACATAAGATCCTTCTGAATGTAGTAAAGTAAATTTGCAAGCCCAGATCTGTCATTCAACGGAGAAATCTTCGTTTAAAAAATGACATATTTACAGCTAAAATTTGGCCCGCCGCAAAACTGTCATCACATCCGGGACGTTGCCGTGACATAAGACATCATGCACTGCGTGCACCAACTGTAATTTGTGGATTTATGTCAGTTTGCATCTCTTACAAAAGCACCTTTTTATTGTCTTATACGGAAGGATCGACTTTTTTAAAACTTCATATTGTCTTGCGGTACGTTTGGTGAGTATACATTTCTTTTATTTTTGCCTGAAAATTATTTTTGGGGACTTTTTTATACGCCCATTTGATTGAGTGATGTCGCATTGAAAATCTACTGTCTTTAGCCTACCGCCATTTCGAGGTTGTTTATAATTGTTTTGCCTTTAGATGAGATCTATATTCGATCATATTTCCCCGTTAAAAAACAATTATTGGTGAGTTTTATATTATCTTGCTCTAAGACTGAATGTTTGTGGACTGCATAAAAATGATATTTTCGGGACTTTTTGCAATGTAAGTAGGATCTGCATGATCAACGCAGCTGCAGTATGAGTGAATGGACGGAGGCACTCCATGCAAGCCAATGTTTTCTCATGTGTCAGGGCTGGGGTCGGGGTTACCACAACGACCCGCTCGCTGGCTGGCACAGTAAGGTTCGGGGAAGAACATCGCCCGCTGTCGATGTCGCTGCTGATGTGAGCATGCAGAGCTGTATCTTGTATTCATTGCAGCTTACTTTTGGATGTTGAAACCAGGATGTGTATAACAGTAACATTACAAACAGATAAAATCAATTTCAATTGAGAAATACCTAGTACTGCATTCACTCAACACGCGGGATCGGACTGAAGGCGCTAGCGCTCTGTCTTCTCTCTTACGTCACGGCAATGTCCCGGATGTACAAACAGTTTTCGCGGAAGGCCAAATTTTAGCTGCAAATTTGTCACTTTTAAACAAACATTTATCCGCTGAATTAGAAATCTGGGCTTGCAGATTTACTTTACTGCTATTACTACTATTCATAAGGGTCTTATAAATACACTCAACAAATATATAAACGCAACACTTTGGTTTTATTCCATTTTGGATGGCATTACCCTGACCTCTAGTAATACTGTGAGAAATCTTGGAGTCATTTTTGATCAGGATATGTCATTCAAAGCGCATATTAAACAAATATGTAGGACTGCTTTTTTGCATTTACGCAATATCTCTAAAATCAGAAAGGTCTTGTCTCAGAGTGATGCTGAAAAACTAATTCATGCATTTATTTCCTCTAGGCTGGACTATTGTAATTCATTATTATCAGGTTGTCCTAAAAGTTCCCTAAAAAGCCTTCAGTTAATTCAAAATGCTGCAGCTAGAGTGCTGACGGGGACTAGAAGGAGAGAGCATATCTCACCCATATTGGCCTCTCTTCATTGGCTTCCTGTTAATTCTAGAATAGAATTTAAAATTCTTCTTCTTACTTATAAGGTTTTGAATAATCAGGTCCCATCTTATCTTAGGGACCTCGTAGTACCATATCACCCCAATAGAGCGCTTCGCTCTCAGACTGCAGGCTTACTTGTAGTTCCTAGGGTTTGTAAGAGTAGAATGGGAGGCAGAGCCTTCAGCTTTCAGGCTCCTCTCCTGTGGAACCAGCTCCCAATTCAGATCAGGGAGACAGACACCCTCTCTACTTTTAAGATTAGGCTTAAAACTTTCCTTTTTGCTAAAGCTTATAGTTAGGGCTGGATCAGGTGACCCTGAACCATCCCTTAGTTATGCTGCTATAGACGTAGACTGCTGGGGGGTTCCCATGATGCACTGTTTCTTTCTCTTTTTGCTCTGTATGCACCACTCTGCATTTAATCATTAGTGATCGATCTCTGCTCCCCTCCACAGCATGTCTTTTTCCTGGTTCTCTCCCTCAGCCCCAACCAGTCCCAGCAGAAGACTGCCCCTCCCTGAGCCTGGTTCTGCTGGAGGTTTCTTCCTGTTAAAAGGGAGTTTTTCCTTCCCACTGTAGCCAAGTGCTTGCTCACAGGGGGTCGTTTTGACCGTTGGGGTTTTACATCATTATTGTATGGCCTTGCCTTACAATATAAAGCGCCTTGGGGCAACTGTTTGTTGTGATTTGGCGCTATATAAAAAAAAAAATTGATTGATTGATTGATTGATTTTGTATGAGATGAACTCAAAGATCTAAAACTTTTTCCACATACACAATATCACCATTTCCCTCAAATATTGTTCACAAACCAGTCTAAATCTGTGATAGTGAGCACTTCTCCTTTGCTGAGATAATCCATCCCACCTCACAGGTGTGCCATATCAAGATGCTGATTAGACACCATGATTAGTGCACAGGTGTGCTTTAGGCTGCCTACAATAAAAGGCCACTCTGAAAGGTGCAGTTTTATCACACAGCACAATGCCACAGATGTCGCAAGATTTGAGGGAGCGTGCAATTGGCATGCTGACAGCAGGAATGTCAACCAGAGCTGTTGCTCGTGTATTGAATGTTCATTTCTCTACCATAAGCCGTCTCCAAAGGCGTTTCAGAGAATTTGGCAGTACATCCAACCAGCCTCACAACTGCAGACCACGTGTAACCACACCAGCCCAGGACCTCCACATCCAGCATGTTCACCTCCAAGATCGTCTGAGACCAGCCACTCGGACAGCTGCTGAAACAATCGGTTTGCATAACCAAAGTTTCTGCACAAACTGTCAGAAACCGTCTCAGGGAAGCTCATCTGCATGCTCGTCGTCCTCATCTGGGTCTCGACCTGACTCCAGTTCGTTGTCGTAAGCGACTTCAGTGGGCAAATGCTCACATTCGCTGGCGTTTGGCACGTTGGAGAGGTGTTCTCTTCACGGATGAATCCCGGTTCACACTGTTCAGGGCAGATGGCAGACAGTGTGTGTGGCGTCGTGTGGGTGAGCGGTTTTCTGATGTCAATGTTGTGGATCGAGTGGCCCATGGTGGCGGTGGGGTTATGGTATGGGCAGGCGTCTGTTATGGACGAAGAACACAGGTGCATTTTATTGATGGCATTTTGAATGCACAGAGATACCGTGACGAGATCCTGAGGCCCATTGTTGTGCCATACATCCAAGAACATCACCTCATGTTGCAACAGGATAATGCACGGCCCCATGTTGCAAGGATCTGTACACAATTCTTGGAAGCTGAAAATGTCCCAGTTCTTGCATGGCCGGCATACTCACCGGACATGTCACCCATTGAGCATGTTTGGGATGCTCTGGACCGGCATATACGACAGCGTGTACCAGTTCCTGCCAATATCCAGCAACTTCGCACAGCCATTGAAGAGGAGTGGACCAACATTCCACAGGCCACAACTGACAACCAGATCAACTCTATGCGAAGGAGATGTGTTGCACTGCATGAGGCAAATGGTGGTCACACCAGATACTGACTGGTATCCCCCCCAATAAAACAAAACTGCACCTTTCAGAGTGGCCTTTTATTGTGGGCAGTCTAAGGCACACCTGTGCACTAATCATGGTGTCTAATCAGCATCTTGATATGGCACACCTGTGAGGTGGGATGGATTATCTCAGCAAAGGAGAAGTGCTCACTATCACAGATTTAGACTGGTTTGTGAACAATATTTGAGGGAAATGGTGATATTGTGTATGTGGAAAAAGTTTTAGATCTTTGAGTTCATTTCATACAAAATGGGAGCAAAACCAAAAGTGTTGCGTTTATATTTTTGTTGAGTGTACATATCAGCTATTTCTTTCTGAGATCTGACCACATTTATTTCAATGCAGGTCTACTCTAAAAAAAAAATCGATTCACGTCCGAATCACGATTCTTATTTATTACGATTCTGAATTGATCCAAAATATCCAAGAATCAATTTTTAAAAAGCATTTTTAAAACATTTTCTTGCTTACTCGCTGCGTGTACTGTTTGTCAGGCAACGGCTTCCATACTACAGCGTCCCCGCGAGCGTGAGCTGCAGCTTAGCATGGTGGACGAAGAGCTAATTCGGCCAGCACCGTCTTTGCTGAAGGCACATGTTTGGGCGCATTTTGGATTTTATTAATTGCTGCATAAGAAGGAGCTTGACGTGACTTATGCAGTGTGCAAAATCTGCAAAATGAAAGTCAAGTACTTCGGAAATACTTCAAATCTGCAAGCCCACATACGAGGCCATGACCCGGAGCTAAAAGGAGGGGAGCAGCGGTATCTGCCGACTACTGACCAGCGCTTCGCTAAAGTGCCAGCCAACTCTGAACGAGCAAAGCAGATAAGTAAATTTACATCTAGAATCACTTGATTAACCTTGTAAAGCTGCATTTTCTTAAACATAAACATTTTTTAAGTAATATAACTATTTCTCAGAGCTCTTTGAATCGAAAATCAATTCTGAATTGAATCGTCTGCCCAAGAATCGGGATCGAATTGAATCGTGAGTTGTTGTACAATTCACATCCCTACAGAGCAGCCCATCTGATCCATTAACAAGATGTTAAATCTATCATAAACATACTTTTTACAGATAGGAATGAACATGCAACTGTTTTACCAAGCTATTAAGACATTACAAATAGTTACCTTTTAAGCTTTTCAAAATACATTCCTCATGGAGCAGGAGAGGAGAGAACAGGGAAAATAGGGTCCAGATGAAACAGTCTTCTGCGATTCCAGAAAGCGATTAGAGGTGTTTTTAACATCCAAGCTCTGACAGAAATGATTAATCCACTACAAAATAATAATTTTATATACAGCGTCCGGCGCACAAAGTAGGTGGAATTGTAGTGTGCAAGAGGGCTGAGCCAAAATAGCCTGTCAAAAATAGCCTGTCCTGTCCTCGTAGCCACAGGCGCTCAGATAACAGCCTCGTCCTCACCACACACGCCTTGTTTGTCCTCGTAGGACCTCGTACACAAACTGCCCCACACTGTTGTTGCTAAATTTTGAACTTTTTGAAATTAGCACCACGCTCACAGATGAGCCTCATTAGCCAAATATTCTGCCTCTAAGAGCCTCTCAGAGCCACTATTCTCCTGCGATTGTTAAATAACTGGACTCATACCAAAAAACATGCTACGTGGCTCATTATTCCCTGTTTATTATTTGGTGGGACCAGGACTTAACAGTGCCCAGGTCCAGACTTGAGGCAACTCATACATACATAAGCTGGCACCTGGAGCACTTTTTATCTCAACAATGATGGCCATCTGTGATGGACTGGGGGCCTGTACAGGGTGTACCTCTCTACTCAGCCAATGCCAGTTGGGACAGGCCATGACCCTTAACTGGAACAAGTGGGTTTAAAAATAAATGAATGAATGAATGATGACCATCTTCCACTTGATGAGTTTTTTTTCCTAACAGGATGAACTCTGGAACTTTTTCCAGTGTATGGGATGACATTAATGTTTTTAACAACTAAACCAGTAGCTTGCGTGATTCACTAGTCCTAACCTTAGATTAACTAGATCAATTCACCAGTGCTGCACAGAGATGAGCACAAGCACTTTTGGTAGTCAGACAATGTGGATGTGGGGCATGAAAATGAACTACATTCAGGGCCGTTTCAAGACATTTGGGAGGCCCCAAGCAAATTGGACATGGATGCCCCCCGCGCCTCACCACCCTGCCCAGTCTGCACAAAGCCTACATGAACCACAGCATAGACACAACGTTTAAGATCACACTTTATATCAATAAAATATTTGACAGTGCACTTGAACATATGCAAACATGCCGCCAGCATCCCATATTTAACCAACATATAAAGAGAGTGCAAACTGTGTAATAACTGCAAAATCCAAAAATGCTTAAAAATGTGCACAGTAACTAAATCAAACATACTTTAAAAATGCTGTACAAAAGTAATATTTAAATGTGAACAAGTATAAGTTGTTCACTTAAGGTGGAGGAGACGTGGTATCATAGATACTATGTTTGCATGTCGACATGAGTCCTTGGGTGTTATGCTCATAAGAGACCAACAGAGGGCGATGTAAGACTGTTGAGTTGTCAAGTGTACATGAAAATTCAGTAAGGTATATCTTATATATTATATTCCAATTCTAAGGTGGAACTATGCTAGTATATAAAGGTATATCTAAATATCTAAAAAGGAAGAGTAAAATAGGAGAGTAGAAAAGAGTAGAGTAGAGCCACTTAGGTGCCTGGTCTTGAGAACCAGGGATGGTAGGTTGAAAAGCTTTTTTATCCCATGAGAACTCTCCCTACCCACCCAAGCGGCTCAAGAAAAGGGTATATATAATATAACAAATAATAAGACATAAGAAGGATAAGACATCACAGGAGACTGTAATATAGGTAATTTAGTATGTAGACTAGTAGTAAAATTAAATATAGTTAGTAGGCTAAGCTATAAATCTGGTATTTTATTATAGAAACAGAAGCGATGAGTGTGTGAGTGTACTGGTATCTATCTAAAGTAACTCTATTAGAATATTATAGGAAAATAAAACGTATAATCATTATGCTATCAAATGGAAACCTAAGAACCTAGGTACTATACGAGGGCTGTCCGTAAAGTATAGGTCCTTTTTATTTTTTTCAAAAACTATATGGATTTCATTCATATGTTTTTACGTCAGACATGCTTGAACCCTCGTGCGCATGCGTGAGTTTTTCCACGCCTGTCGGTGATGTCATTCGCCTGTGAGCACTCCTTGTGGGAGGAGTCGTCCAGCCCCTCGTCGGAATTCCTTTGTCTGAGAAGTTGCTGAGAGACTGGCGCTTTGTTTGATCAAAATTTTTTCTAAACCTGTGAGACACATCGAAGTGGACATGGTTCGAAAAATTAAGCTGGTCTTCAGTGAAAATTTTAACAGCTGATGAGAGATTTTGAGGTGATTCTGTCGCTTTAAGGACTTTTCACGGTGCGAGACGTCGCGCAACGCTCTCAGGCGGCGTCATCAGCCTGTTTCAAGTTTAAAACCTCCACATTTCAGGCTCTGTTGATCCAGGACGTCGTGAGAGAACAGAGAAGTTTCAGAAGAAGTCGGTTTCAGCATTTTATCCGGATATTCCACTGTTAAAGGAGATTTTTTTAATGAAAGACGTGCGGGCGGATTGCAGCGTCGGCTCGCAGCCGCTGCGACGCTCCGCCACAGGAAAAACACCTCTGTTGGAAGCCTTGAGGACAAGTTGGAACATCTCCAGCTGATAAACAATTTCTCATATACTCACTCCACTGAAAGCCATCAAAAGCCAACTGGATTTTAACAAATGGTTATCAACACGGAGGTGTTTTTCCTGTGCCGCCGCGCTGCGTCGGCTGCGTCCCGACGCGCGGACCCGTCCGCACGTCTGTCATTAAAAAAATCTCCTTTAACAGTGGAATATCCGGATAAAATGCTGAAACCGACTTCTTCTGAAACTTCTCTGTTCTCTCACGACGTCCTGGATCAATAGAGCCTGAAATGTGGAGGTTTTAAGCTTGAAACAGGCTGATGACGCTGCCTGAGAGCGCTGCGCGACATCTCGCACCGTGAAAAGTCCTTAAAGCGACAGAATCACCTCAAAATCTCTCATCAGCCATTAAAATTTTCACTGAAAACCAGCTTAATTTTTCGAACCATGTCCACTTCGATGTGTCTCACAGGTTTAGAAAAAATTTTGATCAAACAAAGCGCCAGTCTCTCAGCAACTTCTCAGACAAAGGAATTCCGACGAGGGGCTGGACGACTCCTCCCACAAGGAGTGCTCACAGGCGAATGACGTCACCGACAGGCATGGAAAAACTCACGCATGCGCACGAGGGTGCAAGCATGTCTGACGTAAAAACATATGAATGAAATCCATATAGTTTTTGAAAAAAATAAAAAGGACCTATACTTTACGGACAGCCCTCGTATGTTGATATCTTTAAAGGAACACATAAACTGATGAATCATTAAAAATCTGCATCATGTAAAATAAAATTGTAAATAGCGAAAATAAGCTAGTTATAGTAGAAGAGCTAAATTAGCTGTTAATAAGCCAACCGTACCCAGCAAGCTAACACGATCAAAAACAGTAATTAGTGTATAAAGTATAATAGCATAGTTAAACCTACAGTAACGGTATTAACAAATACATATAAAATAACTGTGGACAAAAGTATGAATTAATGTGGGTTATCAAACACAAAAGAACCAAATATTTTGTAAGCTACGAACGTTGCTACAGCCTGCTAGATAAGCTAACGTTAGCTGTTAGGTATAACTAATTGTACCCCACTCCTCCAATATTTACTTAAATATAATAATTTTAAGGTTACCAAGGAAGCTGTCTGAGCCTGGTTCAGTAGAATACTTTCTTGGAAACTCAGTTCACAAGTGGATGTTAATCATTTATGAAGACGCAACATTGCTAATATAACACAGCCAGGCAGGTAGCTAACATAAACATTATATTTTGTTGACATGTAGGCGTAATTTATCTAGTGTAAATTATCGCTTACCACTGTCCTATTTTTTCCTGATATTGATTTATTTTTTCTGTTGGGATGTCCAAATCTATACACCTGCCTAATTTTGTTTAAATAATTACTACACACTTTTTGTAAATACTAGAAACTTAATTTCACTTCTCAAATATCAGTGTGTTCGTCTGCTATATGATATATTTCGCTGAAATTTCTGATCCAGACAACCAATGATTTATAAAGGAAAATCACGAAAATCGACTGTCACCGAATTTAAAGGGCACACAGTCTGTCACTGTATAAAATTCATAACTAGTCGTTGTCTGGGGGCCCCAAGTCAGATCAGGACCTGAGGCAATTGCTTGCCTTGTTGCAATGGGCCTGACTACATCGGTGAGAAAATGGCAATAAAATTTGTGCTGAGTAATCTCAGCATGAAGAATATGGAGTTAAAATTGTCTCAATATTTGGATATCTGAACACATTTGCAAATCAATGATTATTTGTAGATCACCCTGTGGGCATTTACAAATATTAATGAGACAATTTTAACTCCATAAAAGAAGGGTATGCGGCACAATGCAGTTGTATTTAGTTTGTTTAATTGTCATGGGAGTGTTTTGAGCAGAACGTGAAATAAACCAATAAGTGTCAACTCTCACTGCTGTGAAACTCACACAAGGCACAAAGTCCTGTTGTATTAAGAGAACAAGAAGATTCAGATTCCAACATTCAACAATCTAATACATTTCAAGAAAAGTTGGGATGTGGGTCTGGAATGATGTTAAAAACGCAATGTCAACAGCTGATTGAAATAATGATTTAGTACAAAAGTAGTGTCCGAGATCAGTTTTGAGAGGACAACACCTTTGTGTACAACTTCATCGTCACAACCTGACCCATCAATAACTGTCTGTGGTTTTGGAACAACATATGAGGTGCATGCAAAAACTATCTGACCTTTGGCCACAACAAATAAAGTTAATCATCTGGGGGTCTGAAATCCTAATTCCCTTCAAAGTAGGACTGTTGGACTGTTGAACAACTGAAGTTGTACATCAAGCAAGAATGGGAAAGAATTCCACCTCTAAAGCTTCAACAATTAGTGTCCTCAGTTCCCAAACACTTATTGAGTGTTGTTAGAAGGAAAGGTGATGTAACACAGTGGTAAACATACCACTGTCCCAGCTTTTTTTTTTTTAAACATGTTGCAGGCATCCATTTCAAAATGAGCAAATATTTGCACAAAAACAATAAAGTTTATCAGTTTGAACATTAAATATCTTGTCTTTGTGGTGTATTCAGCTGAATATAGGTTGAAGAGGATTTGCAAATCAATGTATTCTGTTTTTATTTACTTTCCCCACAATGTCCCAACTTCATTGGAACTGGGGTTGTACTAAACCACACCTCTTTCCAGAAACTTTCACACACCTGCTTCAGATGTGTTCATCACTTTGATTAATTGGCTCCTTATTTAAACCCTCACAGTTTCACAGCTCACTGCCCGATTGTTGACTCTGTTCACTTTCTCGCCTCTCATTCTTGTCCTGTTTGTGCTTGTGTATTTTTTTACCTTGCCTGTTTGCTCTGCCTCACCGTTAACCTGAACTCAGCCTGTTTTTGACTCTGCCTCTGTTTTGTCTGTATTGCTCCTGAACTTTGCCCGTTTATGGACTACAACCCAGCCTGCACCATGTCTGATACCTCTGCCTGTATATCTGACTACCTGTGTACCGAATCTACTGCCTGGTTACACGATAAAGCCTTTTATGCAACAAAACCAACCATGCCTGAGAGTCTGCACTGGTCGCCTACCAATTCCTGTGTCAAGCCACCACCAGCATGTTCCTCCATTTCTTTGGCTGAGAGTGCCTTACTGAGCACTTCTGATTGGCTCACATAGATGCCAGACAGTCTCCCAGACAGCAAATAGATCCAGGCCGGATGTAGTCCAACACCGGGCACCAATCCTGAAAACAGATCCGGTCCAGACAATATTTGAACCCTGGCCCAGATCTGGCACGGCTCCACTTTACAGTTCTGGAACAGATCCGGACCAGATTTGAACCTGATCTGCAAAAGACGAACCGTTTACAGCCCATATCTGGCACTGATCTGGGACAAATGTGGTCTGCATTACGGCACCGCTACAGGAATATGGGGTTAGCATAACGATAAGCAATTTTATCAGCACTTGGCAGAAACTATCCATTAGCGTTATAAACTCAGGGCTGTGAAAACTCCTCGAATCCGCGGGATGCGCGGATTTCATCATGGTGGGGTGTGTGTGTGTGTGTGTTAGTGTGTACTCTGTAATTGTGATTGTCAATGAGGTTTTTTAATTGCTTATTGCAAAGTGTTTTTTTATTTACGACAAGCAAGTTTTACGGGGGTAAGTTCCGTGGAGCTGAGGAAACTGATTTGTATCTGTAACACACAGATCAGTGTCTGTGGACTTATACCCCCCCCATGATGAAATCCACGCATCCCACGGATTCGCAGAGTTTATAACCGCTAATGGATAGTTTCTGCCGAATGCAGATAAAATTACTTATCGTTATGCTAACCCCATATTCCTGCCGCAGTGCCGTGATACAGACCACATCTGTCCCAGATCCGTGCCAGATATGGGCTGTAAACTCACTAGGTGTTCACAGGAAACAGTTATTTATTTCTATATGTATTTATTTATTTTCATTGTTACATGGTTTTATCTTTTCTGTTGTGTTTTGTTTCATTAGGTTCTTTTTGTCTCTTTCGCTAAAATTGTATTGTAACATTATTAGTCTAATATTATTATGTAGACTATTATTGTTGTTGCTATAATATATGTATAAAAATAAATTAAAAAAAATTACAATTTGACTCTTTTATGACAATGAACGCTGAGCCATTAATTATACAGAAAACAACACAAATGTGCTGATGCGAACAGCTTAATGCTAACTTTAACACTGAAAACGCCATAGACATGCTAACGCGTTAGCTTCAGTCCCATTTTTAAGTTATAAAATACATCTATCAGCTGTTTCAGAAGACCATAACAGGTCGGTTTAACATAAAAATATTAAATATTACTCACAGACATATGCTCTTCAGGGTTTTAGCGGGGAAAAATTAGGATAAAGCGAAATAAAGCAATCAATCCACGAATTGTAGATCGAAGCACTGCTTCGACCTGCGAATCACTGCTTCAATTGGTTCAAGGTTCAAAGCCAAGCAGCCCTGCAGAAAAGTTGATTACAGACCCACTGCAGGTCTGTAATCAATGTAGAGAAATGATCATTTTCCTGTCAAACACTCCCCAAGTGCGCAACTGCAAAAAAGCCTACCGGACATGCCTCATGACAAATCGGCCTGCATACATGTCAACCCCTTTGAGGGACAAAATCCATAAAATCAACACAAAATCCTTATAACCTCCAAATCACACCAAAATCAGTTTTATTACAGTACACACAACCGCATAGCGGTATCACGTAACTGGGTTTTTGTCCACATATTATGAGTTGCCACAATGACATTAAAGTCAGGATCATATTTGAGATTTCCAGTGTTGTATAGTCTTCTTCTTTGTCTTTCGGCTGTTCCCGTTAGGTGTCGCCACAGCAGATCAATCATTTCCATCTCACCCTGTCCTCTGTATCTTCCTCTGTCACACCAACCACCTGCATGTCCTCTCTCAGCAAATCCATGAACCTCCTCTTTGGTCTCCCTCTTCTCCTCCTGCCTGGTGGCTCCATCCTCAGCATCCTTCTCCCTATATACCCTGGGTCCCTCCTCTGCACATGTCCAAATCATCTCAATCTCGCCTCTCTGACTTTGTCTCCAAACCGCCCCACCTGAGCTGTCCCTCTGATATGTTCATTCCTAATCTTGTCCATTCTTGTCACTCCCAAAGAGAATCTCAACATCTTCAGCTCTGCCACCTCCAGCTCTGCCTCCTGTCTTTTTGTTAGTGCCACTGTCTCTAAACCATACAACATAGCTGGTCTCACTACTGTTTTGTAAACTTTCCCCTACACTCTTGCTGATATTCTTCGGTCACAAATCACTCCTGCCACCTTTCTCCACCCACTCCACCCTGCCTGCACTCTCTTCTTCACCTCTCTACCACACTCTCCATTACTTTGAACAGTTGACCCCAAATATTTAAACTCATCTACTTTCACCACTTCTACTCCTTGTAACTGCACTATTCCACTGGGCTCCCTCTCATTCACACACATGTACTCAGTCTTGCTTCTACTGACTTTCATTCCCCTTCTCTCCAAAGCATATCTCCACTTCTCCAGACTAGACTCAACTTGCTCTCTACTCTCACTACAGATCACAATGTCATCTGCAAACATCATAGTCCATGGGGACTCCTGTCTGATCTCATCTGTCAACCTGTCCATCACCACCGCTTTATGCCTCTGTAGTTACTGCAGCTCTGCACATCACCCTTGTTCTTGAAAATAGGAACCAGCACACTTCGTCTCCACTCCTCAGGCATCCTCTCACTTTCCAAGATTTTATTAAACAATCTGGTTAGAAACTCTACTGCCATCTCTCCTAGACATTTCCATGCCTCCATTGGAATGTCATCTGGACCAACTGCCTTTCCACTCTTCATCCTCTTCATAGCAGCCCTCACTTCGTCCTTGCTAATCTCTTTTACTTCCTGATTTACTCTCACCACATAATCCAGCCTTTTCTCTTGCTCATTTTCTTTATTCATCAACTCTTCAAAATATTCCCTCCACCTTCTCAGCACACACTCCTCACTTGTCAGCACATTACCATGTGCATCTTTTACCACCCTAACCTGCTACACATCCTTTCCAGCTCTGTCCCTTTGTCTGGCCAATCGGTACAAGTCCTTTTCTCCTTCCTTACTATTCAACTTCTTGTACAGCTCGCAATATGCCTTTTCCTTTGCTTTTGCCAATTCTCTTCTCGCCTTACGCCACATCTCCTTGTACTCCTGTCTACTTTCTTCATCTCTCCGACTATCCCAAAACTTTTTCACCAACCTCTTTCTCCTTATGCTTTCCTGGACCTCTTCATTCCACCACCAAGTCTCCTTGTCTTCCTTCCACTGTCCAGATGTCATACCCAGTACTGCCCTAGCTGTCTCCCTCACCACATCTGCAGTACTTTTCCAGTTGTCCAAAATTGCTTCCCCTCCAACTAGTGCTTCTCTCACCTGCTCGCTAAATTTCACTCAACAGTCTTCCTCCTTCAGCTTCCACCATCTGATCCTTTGTTGAGCTCTCACTCTCTTCTTCTTCTTTACCTCTAAAGTCATCCTACAAACAACCATCCTATGCTGTCTAGTGACACTCTCTCCTGCTACCACCTTACAGTCTGTGATTTCTTTTAGCTTGCATCTCCTATAAAGAATGTAGTCCACCTGTGTGCACCTTCCTCCACTCTTATATGTTACCCTGTGCTCCTCCCTTTTCTTAAAGTAGGTATTCACCACAGCCATTTCCATCCTTTTTGCAAAATCAACTACCATCTGTCCTTCCCCATTCCTATCCTTGATACCATATCTACCCATTACTTCCTCATCACCTCTGTTCCCTTCACCAACATGCCCATTGAAGTCTGCTCCTATCACCACTCTTTCACGCTTGGGCACACTCTCCACCACCTCATCTAACACACTCCAGAAATCTTCTTTCTCCTTCATCTCACAACCTACCTGTGGGGCATATGTACTGATGATATTCATCATCACCCCTTCAATTTCCAACTTCACACTCATCACCCTGTCAGACACTCGCTTAACCTCCAACACACTTTTAACATACTCTTCCTTTAAAATGACCCCAACACCATTTCTCTTCCTGTCCTCACCATGGTACAACAACTTGTACCCACCGCCGATGCTCCTGCTCTTACTTCCCTTCCACTTGGTCTCTTGCACACACAATATGTCTACCTTTCTCCTCTCCATCATATCAGCCAGCTGTCTCCCTTTACCAGTCATACTACCAACATTCAGAGTCCCCACTCTCATTTCCACCCTTCTAGTTTTCTTCTTCTCCCGCTGTTCGTGGCAACGTTTTCCTCCTCTTCTTCGTCGTCTTCGCCCAGCAGTAGCCCAATTTCCACCGGCACCCTGTTGGCCAATAGCACCGGTGGTGGATGTTGTTAACCCGGGCCGCGACCGATCCGGTATGGGAATTCGATTCTGAGTCTGCATAGTTGGGTTGGCTTGTTTTATGCCGGATGCCCTTCTTGACTGTTGGGTTTGCACCCCGTTTTTAAAGAAATGAGAGGCACAAACACTGAAAAGAAACCAGTCAGAGAGAGACAAATATATATATATTTTTTGCTCTGCGCAGAGGAGGAGAACAATGAAGCAGCTTGTAAGTGCTCAGCTACAAAGCTCTCCTAAAATCTCCTCCTCTGGCCCAGCCTTTTATTTAGTTCAACATGAGAAAAAACAAACAAGGACAGTCGGGAGAGGTTACACATGAGTCATGTCTGCAAGAGGGTGATAGCAAAGCGAGGTAACGGCTGAAACCTTCCATTCCTGCAACATGAGCCTTGTGGCTCGTCAAAGCAGGATAAGGCAAAATGAAAAATAGTTTGCTCAATCATGAAGAATGCAGACAACAAGTCTTTCTTTCTAAAACCTCCTCTTCTCACAAAGAGGAAAAATAATAAGCATAAACTATAAAAAAAATAATAATAATATAAGCATAAACTAAAGAAAATAAATGATAATAAGAGCATGAACTATATAAAATCCTTGACACTGACGCAACCCTCCTCATTTATCCGGGCTTGGGACCAGCACTCAGAATGTACTGGCTGCACACCCCATGTGGCTGAGTTCAGTGTTGTATAGTAACGAAATAAAAATACTTCACTAGTGTACTTAAGTACGTTTTGGGAGACTTTGTACTTTACTTGAGTTTTTTGTAATTCAGCTTACTTTCACTTTTACTTCACTACATTTCCAACCTTAATTGCATACTTCTACTCCGATACATTTTCTATTTGCCATGCGCGTTACAAAAAACACACACACACGAAAAAAGTCGTGTTTTCACCCAGAGACACCACTGATTACTAGTGACTGCAATGAAGTCAGGCCCATACATGTCAACCTATACGGATTTTCCGAGTGTCAGAGTCATACGGACGTACAAATAAAGTCTGACGGATATTCAGGGTTTGGTCTGCAGCGGGTCTGTAATCATCTGCAGCGCGACTCCACTTTGATGCGTGAGCCATTGAAGCAATGCTTCGAACCACTGACTCGTGGTTCTTTGATTCGCTGCTCTTCAGAAGCAGTAAGTCCGCTTCTTAACTCCTCTCAAAGCGATTAAAATATCGTGAGTCGCTTTTGTGTGGATTAAAGTCACTAACTGGGACTCTTGTCATATTGTAGTCAAGAAACGAGAATCGTCCTCTGTGCCGTTGACACAAAATTGCCGCTTTAAATAACATGACACCTCTCCAAACGCTGTAATACAGAAAATAAACTACAATCGACTAAAACTTTTTTTTCTTCCCAAAATGAGATGTGCTGTGTTCTTTATGAATTAAACTGATGCTGACATACAGCACAGCCAGCTGTAAGAGCTCAGCTCAGATATATGGAAAGACATTCATGCCCAAATGTCTGAAAGGAAATGCTTTTGACAAAACCTACAGACTTTGTTTATTTATGTCCAGAGATTAAGGATCCACCATGTAGAGTTTATTATGTCCAAAGTTTAAGGATCCAGTGACCAATTTCATATTTATTTACGTTAAGACTCAATAAAATGTTCAATTCAGTTTCAATTTAATCGGCTTATAAAGCGCCAAATCGCAACAAAAGCCGTCTCAAGGCATAAAACATAAAAACATAAAAATAAAAAAAAATTCAAATACATAATTAAAAACAGAAGTAAAAGAATAAAACAGATAAAAAAATTATTCATAAGAAAGAGAATAAAAATAGGCTTTAAGGCTTGACTTAAAAATGTCCACAGACTCCAACTGCCTCACGGTCGCAGGAAGACCGTTCCACAGAGCGGGTGCACGATAAGAAAAAGCTGTTTGACCTGCTGACATAGAAAAGCTGTAAAGCCTACTTTTAGTGCACAAAAAATTCACAAGAGGTATTGATAAGGAATCGGATCGATAAGCGGAATTGATAATGGTATCGATAAAATCTTATTGATACCCATCCCTAATAAACACACGGGGTGAAGTCAAGGATCATTGACATGCCCGTCTGTAACATCGGCATTGGCGAGGCAATTTTTCGATACACTTGATGAAGTTCTGAGGTATGTTTTATTTTGTTCATTATATTCGATTTATTTTTCATGATTTTATTTCCACTAGTGACACACAGTTCTTGTTTCTGTAAAAAATAGCTAAATTTGACACATTCAGTTCTGTAAAATTCAGCTTGACGCATGAATACTAGATCTCTATTGTTTGAAATTCAACTGTGGAGGAAACACTAATGATAACTCAGCCACATGGGGTGTGCAGCCAGTACATTCTGAGTGTCGGTCCCAAGCCCGGATAAATGAGGAGGGTTGCGTCAGGAAGGGCATCCGGCATAAAACAAGCCAACCCAACTATGCAGACTCAGAATCGAATTCCCATACCGGATCGGTCGCGGCCCAGGTTAACAACGTCCGCCACCGGTGCTATTGCCCAACAGGGTGCCGGTGGAAATTGGGCTACTGCTTGGCGAAGACGACGAAGAAGAGGAGGAAAACGTTGCCACGAACAGCGGGAGAAGAAGAAAACTAGAAGGGTGGAAATGAGAGTGGGGACTTTGAATGTTGGTAGTATGACTGGTAAAGGGAGAGAGCTGGCTGATATGATGGAGAGGAGAAAGGTAGACATATTGTGTGTGCAAGAGACCAAGTGGAAGGGAAGTAAGAGCAGGAGCATCGGCGGTGGGTACAAGTTGTTGTACCATGGTGAGGACAGGAAGAGAAATGGTGTTGGGGTCATTTTAAAGGAAGAGTATGTTAAAAGTGTGTTGGAGGTTAAGCGAGTGTCTGACAGGGTGATGAGTGTGAAGTTGGAAATTGAAGGGGTGATGATGAATATCATCAGTGCATATGCCCCACAGGTAGGTTGTGAGATGAAGGAGAAAGAAGATTTCTGGAGTGTGTTAGATGAGGTGGTGGAGAGTGTGCCCAAGCATGAAAGAGTGGTGATAGGAGCAGACTTCAATGGGCATGTTGGTGAAGGGAACAGAGGTGAAGTAAGTAATGGGTAGATATGGTATCAAGGATAGGAATGGGGAAGGACAGATGGTAGTTGATTTTGCAAAAAGGATGGAAATGGCTGTGGTGAATACCTACTTTAAGAAAAGGGAGGAGCACAGGGTAACATATAAGAGTGGAGGAAGGTGCACACAGGTGGACTACATTCTTTATAGGAGATGCAAGCTAAAAGAAATCACAGACTGTAAGGTGGTAGCAGGAGAGAGTGTCACTAGACAGCATAGGATGGTTGTTTGTAGGATGACTTTAGAGGTAAAGAAGAAGAAGAGAGTGAGAGCTCAACAAAGGATCAGATGGTGGAAGCTGAAGGAGGAAGACTGTTGTGTGAAATTTAGCGAGCAGGTGAGAGAAGCACTAGTTGGAGGGGAAGCAGTTTTGGACAACTGGAAAAGTACTGCAGATGTGGTGAGGGAGACAGCTAGGGCAGTACTGGGTATGACATCTGGACAGTGGAAGGAAGACAAGGAGACTTGGTGGTGGAATGAAGAGGTCCAGGAAAGCATAAGGAGAAAGAGGTTGGCGAAAAAGTTTTGGGATAGTTGGAAAGATGAAGAAAGTAGACAGGAGTACAAGGAGATGCGGCGTAAGGTGAGAAGAGAAGTGGCAAAAGCAAAGGAAAAGGCATATTGCGAGCTGTACAAGAAGTTGAATAGTAAGGAAGGAGAAAAGGACTTGTACCGATTGGCCAGACAAAGGGACAGAGCTGGAAAGGATGTGCAGCAGGTTAGGGTGGTAAAATATGCACATGATAATGTGCTGACAAGTGAGGAGTGTGTGCTGAGAAGGTGGAGGGAATATTTTGAAGAGTTGATGAATAAAGAAAATGAGCAAGAGAAAAGGCTGGATGATGTGGTGAGAGTAAATCAGGAAGTAAAAGAGATTAGCAAGGAAGACGTGAGGGCTGCTATGAAGAGGATGACGAGTGGAAAGGCAGTTGGTCCAGATGACATTCCAATGGAGGCATGGAAATGTTTAGGAGAGATGGCAGTAGAGTTTCTAACCAGATTGTTTAATAAAATCTTGGAAAGTGAGAGGATGCCTGAGGAGTGGAGACGAAGTGTGCTGGTTCCTATTTTCAAGAACAAGGGTGATGTGCAGAGCTGCAGTAACTACAGAGGCATAAAGCTGATCAGCCACAGCATGAAGTTATGGGAAAGAATAGTAGAAGCTAGGCTTAGAAAACAGGTGAAGATCTGTGAGCAGCAATATGGTTTCATGCCGAGAAAGAGCACTACAGATGCAATGTTTGCTCTGAGAATACTGTTGGAAAAGTATAGAGAAGGACAGAAAGAGTTACATTGTGTGTTTGTGGACTTAGAAAAAGCTTACGATAGGGTGCCAAGAGAAGAGTTGTGGCATTGTATGAGGAAGTTTGGAGTGGCAGAGAAGTACGTTAGGGTAGTGCAGGACATGTACAAGAATAGTGTGACAGCGGTGAGATGCGCAGTCGGAATGACAGACTCATTCAAGGTGGAGGTGGGATTACACCAAGGATCAGCTCTGAGTCCTTTCTTGTTTGCAGTGGTGATGGACAGGTTGACAGATGAGATCAGACAGGAGTCCCCATGGACTATGATGTTTGCAGATGACATTGTGATCTGTAGTGAGAGTAGAGAGCAAGTTGAGTCTAGTCTGGAGAAGTGGAGACATGCTTTGGAGAGAAGGGGAATGAAAGTCAGTAGAAGCAAGACTGAGTACATGTGTGTGAATGAGAGGGAGCCCAGTGGAATAGTGCAGTTACAAGGAGTAGAAGTGGTGAAAGTAGATGAGTTTAAATATTTGGGGTCAACTGTTCAAAGTAATGGAGAGTGTGGTAGAGAGGTGAAGAAGAGAGTGCAGGCAGGGTGGAGTGGGTGGAGAAAGGTGGCAGGAGTGATTTGTGACCGAAGAATATCAGCAAGAGTGTAGGGGAAAGTTTACAAAACAGTAGTGAGACCAGCTATGTTGTATGGTTTAGAGACAGTGGCACTAACAAAAAGACAGGAGGCAGAGCTGGAGGTGGCAGAGCTGAAGATGTTGAGATTCTCTTTGGGAGTGACAAGAATGGACAAGATTAGGAATGAACATATCAGAGGGACAGCTCAGGTGGGGCGGTTTGGAGACAAAGTCAGAGAGGCGAGATTGAGATGATTTGGACATGTGCAGAGGAGGGACCCAGGGTATATAGGGAGAAGGATGCTGAGGATGGAGCCACCAGGCAGGAGGAGAAGAGGGAGACCAAAGAGGAGGTTCATGGATTTGCTGAGAGAGGACATGCAGGTGGTTGGTGTGACAGAGGAAGATACAGAGGACAGGGTGAGATGGAAATGATTGATCTGCTGTGGCGACACCTAACGGGAACAGCCGAAAGACAAAGAAGAAGACTATACAACACTGGAAATCTCAAATAATAAAGTAGTAATGTGTGTAAAATTAACACATGCTTCAATAGTAGAATGACTCATGCTTGTAACAAAACTGTTCCGAGTTCAGTTATTATTTATGTCCATCATTTGGGTTAATGTTGGGGTCTGTAATTAGCCCTGTATTTTCATATCTGTACGAGGTAGGTATCGTAGGTAGTTTCAAAGACAAACATTTGCCATTTGCTACAACTCTATTTTGTGACAAAGCATAGTTTAACCAGTCATAACTAAAAGTGTGCCAAGCATCGAATTCGAGGCAGTAACCAAGGAGCTAATTGTTCCTCCCTGAAAGACAGATTAATAAAGCGTCTAACGACAGATATTTAGCATGTAAAGGCATGTTTATTTAAATTTACAATTCATGGATGTTTTGTATAACAGTTATATTGTAGTCTGTGGTCTTTTGATGTCAATTTCAATGACAATTTCAGGGGCACTTCTAAAATATTAATAATCATAATAACCTTAAAAATGGGTGTTTGTGCAAAATTTTGTGGGTTTTTTTTGGGGGGGGGGGGGGTGTCTTGCCTGGAGAGTAACCGCCACTGCCTCCGTCAAAATGTAATATACTGAATCTGTGCTTATCCCTACTTCGGCTGTAAGTTCTTGGATGGTGACATGACGGCCATCCATGAGCAAAGTCCATATTCTGTCAATCACTTGTTCATTTCAGCTTGTGGATGGCCTACCAGAATGTGCGTTGCTCTTCACTGATGTTCACCCATTTTTGAAGCGCTTACACCACTCTTTTATTTGTGTTATGCTCGTGGCATTATCACCTAAAGCCTGCTGAATCTAGAAAATGGTTTTTGTTTGGGTATCACCAAAGCTTTTGGCAAAATTTGATCCAATGCCTTTACTCAAGCCGTTCTGTCATGTTATAGCAAATGAGTATCCCGCGGCTGCTCAGTACACACGTTCATTCCAAGGCTGACTGCTTGCGACTGATGTGCACTGCGGACGAGAAAAAAAAAAAAAAAAAAAATCACGTGCAAGAAGGTTCCCTACACCTCCCCACCAAATTACAACTTGTACGCTTCATTTGTTTCCCGTGGATAAAATAAAGTTGGATACTGTTTGAATGCACCTTGTAGAGATTGAATTATACCTTCCCAGGAAGATGGACATACAAATAAAACATCAGTGATACACTGACAAGTCTTGTCGAAAGGTCTTTGTGCTCTATTTGGTTTTTACCAGTAGGTGGATTCAACTTGGTGACACGTGACTGAATGTGATGTATTTGTAGTGTTCATGGCTTCACATACACAAAGGCTGTTTGTCACTTTTCTGTTTTTCCTCCTCACACGTCATATTTTGAAAGTTTTCAATCATGGATCAAATACTTTTGGCAGGAAAAGTCCACGAATCTTCACAACACGTAGTCCGGAAAAGACGCTAAAATGAGCCGCAAATTAATTGAGGGAGCAAATTGGCTGAGCGGAGCAGGGAGCTCCATCTGGAGCCAAATCACAGCAGCGTGCACGGGGAGGATCTGTTGTGTGGGCTGCCCGAAGAGGAGGTACTGCTGGCCAACACCAGAGGGCACTCTGCCTGTAGACGGGCTTCAGGCACCAGAGGGCGCAGTTCGCCGCCAGGGACCCTGACAGCTGTCACTCATCATCTCATCTAGCCATCCATAAAAGCCTAGAGAAGACACCACACCCCTGCCGAGAAATCATCTGAGGTACTCAGGTAAAACACTCAGCCGTCTTTGTTCTTGTTTAGCTAAGCTTATTGTCGCAACGTACTTTGCTACTAAGCTCGAAAAGCTGTAATTTATATTTTGAGTTTGCAGACGTATCAGTACACTTGCAGCTGGTCAGGAGGAGTTGGCGTTTCCACTCCTCAGCTGTTAAGTGTGATTTGGGATCTGCACGACTGTGGATATTGTGAGAGTGGGAGGTGGTGTTTTTCTCCCTTTATCATCAGAACTCTGCTGACTGTTTGTTGGGTGTGTGCACACACCCACCCTTGACTGTTTCTGCTTCCTGCCGGCAGTACCCGATCTGACAGCTGGAGACGGTGGCCACCTGGTGACTCGGGACTTGGCGGCTCCGGTGTGTTCCAGATCCGTTGGCGGTGGAAATCGTGTGGGTCCCGACTCCTATCTGGACAGGCGTCTCCTATCCTCGAGCCTGCCCACACGACACCAACTGTATAAATTGACTGTAGTATTGAATTGTATCTGTATCCGTTGTGCACATTTCACAACATTAAAAGTGTTACTCTTTATTTCCATTGACCGTTCATTTATTCCCCCTGTTGTGGGTCTGTGTCATTACACTTTCACACAACAGGATCAGCACCTGTACCTGGGGACAATGCAGGAGACAACCCCAACAGTCGCTGAAAAAAAAAAAAAAAGCTTCTCCGCTTTTACTCTTAATAATGTAGTTTTGACTGGCAGACTGAGTATTTGGCTTTTTCCTGACGGCCCACCACCAAACCAGAAAAACGTCACAAGTATTTTACCTGTTTTACCTTAAGCCTGTTGCAACGACGAGGAAATGTAAATGGTGATTATTAACAAAATACTGCTCGTTGTCTGCAGATGTAAGATGATGTGAAGTTTCACACAGATGCCTGGGTTTGACTAAGCAAAGAGAACCAGTTTAGATCACAGCCCCTCTGCCTGTAATTCCGGTGTTTGCCACAGGGTGGTTTTTTGTTTCAATGCTGCCAAAATTTGTGATGTTTGACCCAATTATCAGTGGTAAATATTAGGGGTGCCGGAAAAAAATGGGTTCACGTTCGAATCGCGATTCTTATTTATTAAGATTCTTATTATTAAGATGAATCGATCCAAAATGTCCAAGAATTTATTTTTTAAAAGCATTTTTTAAAACATTTTCTTGCTTACTCACTGCGTGTACTGTTTCTCAGGCAACGGCTTCTGTACTGCAGTGTTCCCACGAGGGGAGGGTCCGACGTGCTTCAAACATTCGTGAGCTGCAGCTTAGCATGGTGGACGAAGAGCTAATTCAGCCAGCACCGTCTTTGCTGAAGGCAAATGTTTGGGCGCATTTTGGATTTTATTATTTTATTATTTGCTGCGTAAGAAGGAGCTTGACATGACTTATGTGCAAAATCTGCAAAATGAAAGTTAAGTACTTTGGAAACACTTCAAATCCTTGAGCCCACATGCTACGCCATCACCCGGAGCTAAAAGAAGAGGTGCAGCGGTCTCTGCCGACTACTGACCAGCGCACACTCCATCACTTCACTAAACTGCCAGCCAACTCTGAACGAGCAAAGCAGATAAGTAAATTTACATCTTGAGAATCACTTGATTAACCTTGTAAAGCTGCATTTTCTTAAACATAAACATTTTTTAAGTAATATAACTATTTCTCAGAGCTCTTTCAAACGAAAATCGATTCTGAATTGAATCGTCACCCCAAGAATCGTATTCAAATTGAATCGTGAGTTGTTGTAAGATTCACATTCCTAGTAAATATTATTGGAACCACTCCAAAAATCATAGGTTTATACACACAGGCAGTCTACATGTTCTGACCAAATTAAAAATTAATCAAATGAAAAATGCTCCAAGTTTAAGGTGAACAAACAAACAAACAAACAGACAAACAAATGTATAAATGAAAAGTCAGTGGTACACTGACCAGTCTTGTAGAAAGGTCTTTTTGCTGTTTTTCCGTTTTCACGACTGATTGATTTGCACTTCTCAGCCACCATTTTGTGGCTGAGAAAGCAAACATTTCAAATTCAATGGCTGAGAGGAATTTTTTTTATTTAATCAGGTTAGTCCCATTGAAATGTGGAGGTCTGTGGATATTTGTACTGAAGAGTAGTTTTGTGTGTGATTTGGTTCATTCTGCGTATCAGTGACGGTAACAGATCAGAACGTGACTATGTGTACACACACACGTGAACATGGCAGAGGTGTAGCAGAGCGCCGTTGTGACACACAGCCCTTACTTCATAGTACCCTCATAAAAATGCAAAGCTCCCCCAATAGCACCTGCAGAAAAAAAAATCTCTGGAGCCACTACTGGCTGACAGAAAAGAAGGTTGGAGAAATATCAAACTACACAAATGCAGTTTTTTGCGTATGCTGTGATGTGCACAGATGGTGCATTTTACACGCATTTTGTACATCTAAACGGTGTTTTATTTCACCACTTTTTAAGGGCTCCATTGCGGCGTGAAAAACAGTGTATTGTTGACTTATTTAATGGCGCCATCTTTAATTAGGGCAAAAAAGTGCCGCAATGCATGAAACCAGACAAACCTGAACGGAAGCCTGTTGGAACAATGAAGAAACGCTGATAAGAAAATGCTTCTTGTTTTTGCTCTAGAAGATGGTGTTAGGTTTCACAAAGATAATGGCTTTAGATCAGAGCCCCTCTGCGGGCTGTGAACCTTCTCGCAGCCTGACTGTAGCTGCTGACACTGCAAAGGCTGTGATGGACACTTTTCCTTTTTCACTCCTTTCTGTCCCGTCATATTTATTTTAAAAGTTTTTCCAGTGCTGAAAAAAGCTTCTCCACTTTTTTTCTCTTAATATTGTAGTTCCGGGTATTTTGCTGTTTCCTGGTGGCTCACCACCAAACCAGACAAACTTCACAAGGATTTTACCTGAACGGAAGCCTGTTGGAACAACGACGAGGAAATGTAAACGTGATTATGAACAAAAGCGGCTTGTGACAAAGCAAAGAGAACTGCTTTAGATCACAGCCCATCTGCCTGTACCTTTGATTTTTGCCACCAGGGGGTGCCATCTGATAACAGAAAGCTGTAATTCCGGTGTTTGCCTCAGGGTGGTTTTTTTGTTTAATGTTCTCAAAATTTGTTAGGATTGACTCAATTATTGTTGTGAAAGTGTAGGTACACGGACCCACAACAGGGGGCGCAAATGAACGGACAATGGAGTAGGTCAAATAACAACAATTTACTGTTGCGAATGTGCACAACCAATACAACAGATTACAACACTAGACAGGAGTCAAATCACAAAGGTGTCGTGTGGGCAGGCTCGAAGATAGGAGACACCTGTCCAAAGCAGAACCGGAACCACACGATTTCCTCCGCCACTAGACCCCGGGAATACTGGAGCCGCCAAGTCCCGAACTCCCAGGTGGCCACTGCCTCCGCGTGTCGGATCTGGTACTGCTGGCAAGGAACAAAAAGCAGTTAAATGAGGGCGCGTTTGCACCCAGCAATCCGTATGGCAGGAAAGCTACCTCCACCTCTCGTTGGAAAAGTAGTTCACAATACAACGCTCAAGTAACAAAAGGATACTGTCTCACAGTCAGCTGAGGTACGTTACCTTCAAGGTAGAACGATATCTCGGCAAAGAGGTGGAGATGTCGTCTGGCTGATATACCAACACTGATCCTGATGAATGGTGATAGCTGTCAAAGATGATGAGCGTCAGCTGTCACCCTGGCTGCTCCTGTGAGGCGGCAGCGCCCTCTGGTGCCTGGAGCCCGCACTCCAGGCCGGGTGCCCTCTGGTGGTGGTGGGCCAGCAGTACCTCCTCTTCAGCGGCCCACACAACAGGACCCCCCCCTCAACGGGCGCCTCCTGGCGCCCGACCAGGCTTGTCCGGGTGGCGGCGGTAGAAATCGGCCAGGAGGGCCGGGTCCAGGATGAAGCTCCTCTTCACCCAGGAGCGTTCTTCAGGTCCGTACCCCTCCCAGTCCACCAAATACTGGAAGCCCCGGCCCATCCTGCGGACATCCAAGAGCCGGCGCACAGTCCAAGCCGGCTCGCCATCGATGATCCGGGCAGGAGGTGGTGCCGGACCCGGAGTACAGAGGGGTGAGGTGTGATGGGGCTTGATCCTTGACACGTGAAACACGGGATGGATCCGCAGTGAGGCCGGAAGCTGAAACCTCACTGCGGCGGGACTGATGACCCTGAGGATTTTAAAGGGACCTATGTAACGTTCCTGTAGTTTCGGGGAGGCCACTTGGAGTGGAATGTCCTTGGTTGACAACCACACTTCCTGCCCTGGACGATACGTAGGGGCCGGGGTCCGCCGACGGTCTGCATGGGCCTTTGTCCTCATCCGGGCCTTCAGCAAAGCAGAACGGGCGGCTCGCCACACCCGACGGCACTTCCGCAGGTGGGCCTGGACCGAGGGCACACCGACCTCTCCCTCAACCACCGGAAACAACGGGGGCTGATACCCTAGACACACCTCAAAAGGGGAGAGGCCGGTGGCTGACGACACTTGGCTGTTGTGGGCATACTCGATCCAGGCCAGATGGGTACTCCAGGCCGCCGGGTGCGCGGCTGTCACACAACGCAGGGTCTGCTCCATCTCTTGGTTGGCCCGTTCTGCTTGCCCGTTGGTTTGGGGATGATACCCGGATGAGAGACTGACCGTGGCCCCCAGTTCCCGGCAGAAGCTCCTCCAGACGTGCGAGGAGAACTGGGGACCGCGATCGGAGACGATGTCTGTTGGGATCCAATGCAGCCGGACGACGTGGTGGACCAGGAGGTCCGCTGTCTCCTGGGCCGTTGGGAGCTTCGGGAGGGCCACGAAGTGGGCCGCCTTGGAGAATCGGTCCACTATCGTGAGGATGACGGTGTTGCCCTGGGACGGCGGGAGGCCCGTGACAAAATCCAGGCCGATGTGAGACCAGGGGCGATGAGGCACGGGCAGGGGCTGTAGCAATCCCGAAACCTTGCGATGGTCGGCCTTGCCCCTGGCGCAGGTGGTACAGGCCTGGATATAATCCCGGACGTCGGCCTCCAGGGACGCCCACCAGAAGCGCTGCCGGACAACTGCCACGGTTCTTCGCACCCCTGGATGACAGGAGAGCTTAGAGCCGTGACAGAAGTCCAGGACTGCAGCCCTAGCTTCTGGTGGGACGTAAAGTCTATTCTTCGGCCCGGTTCCGGGGTCCGGGCTTCGTGCCAGGGCCTCCCGGACGGTTCTCTCTACATCCCAGGTGAGGGTGGCCACGATAGTGGACTCCGGGATGATGGGTTCCGGTGGATCCGACAACTCCGTTTTGACTTCGTCTTCATGTACCCGGGACAAGGCATCCGATCTCTGGTTTTTGGTCCCGGGACGGTAGGTGATCCGGAAGTCAAAACGGCCGAAGAACAGTGACCAGCGGGCTTGCCTGGGGTTCAGCCGCTTGGCGGTCCTGATATACTCCAGGTTCCGGTGGTCAGTGAAAACCGTGAATGGCACGGGCATTCCCTCCAACAGATGTCTCCACTCTTCAAGGGCCTCTTTCACCGCAAGGAGCTCTCGATTGCCGACGTCATAGTTCCGTTCGGCCGGGGTCAACCTGCAGGAAAAATAGGCACACGGGTGAAGGACCTTATCGGTCTTCCCGCTCTGGGAGAGCACAGCTCCTATCCCTGAGTCCGAGGCGTCCACTTCAACCACCAACTGGCGACTAGGATCGGGCTGCACCAGAACAGGTGCAGACGAGAAGCGCCGTTTCAACTCCTTGAACGCGGCATCGCAATGATCCGACCAGGTGAAGGGGACTTTTGGTGAGGTCAGGGCTGTCAGGGGGCTAGCTACCTGACTATAGCCCTTGATAAACCTCCTGTAGAAATTAGCAAAGCCGAGGAACTGTTGCAGCTTCCTACGGCTAGTGGGTTGGGGCCAGTCTCTCACCGCCGCAACCTTGGCCGGATCAGGAGCGACGGAGTTAGGGGAAATGATAAACCCCAGGAAGGACAAAGAAGTGCGGTGAAACTCGCACTTCTCGCCCTTCACAAACAGCCGGTTCTCCAACAACCGCTGCAGGACCTGACGTACATGCCGGACATGAGTCTCAGGATCCGGAGAAAAGATGAGTATATCGTCCAGATATACGAAGACGAATCGGTGCAGGAAGTCCCGCAAGACGTCATTAACTAATGCTTGGAACGTCGCGGGAGCGTTTGTAAGACCGAACGGCATGACCAGGTACTCAAAGTGACCTAACGGGGTGTTAAATGCCGTCTTCCACTCGTCTCCCTTCCGGATCCGAACCAGGTGATACGCATTCCTAAGATCAAACTTGGTGAATATCTTGGCTCCATGCAGGGGCGTGAACACAGAATCCAACAAGGGTAAGGGGTATCGGTTACGAACCGTGATTTCGTTCAGCCCCCTGTAATCGATGCATGGACGTAGTCCGCCATCCTTTTTCCCCACAAAAAAAGAAACCCGCACCCATCGGGGAGGTGGAATTCCGGATCAACCCGGCAGCCAAAGAGTCCCGGATGTAGGTCTCCATTGATTCGCGCTCAGGTCGTGAGAGGTTGTACAGCCTACTGGACGGGAACTCAACGTCTGGGACCAAATCAATGGCACAATCATACGGGCAGTGCGGGGGAAGGGTGAGCGCCAGATCCTTGCTAAACACCTCCGCAAGGTCATGGTACTGCACCGGCACCGTCCCTAGATTGGGCGGGGCTCTGACCTCCTCCCTGGCCTGGGAACCGGGAGGAACCGAGGAACCTAAACATACCCGATGGCAGGTTTCGCTCCACTGAACCACTACCCCGGACGGCCAATCGATCCGGGGATTGTGTTTCAACATCCAGGGGAACCCTAAAATCACACGGGAGGTGGCCGGAGTCACAAAAAACTCGATCTCCTCCCGGTGATTTCCCGACACCACCAGGGTTACTGGTGGTGTCTTGTGAGTGATTGGAGGGAGTAGGGAGCCATCTAGTGCCCGCACCTGCACAGGCGAGGTAAGCGCCACCAGAGGGAACCCTATCTCCCTGGCCCATTTGCTGTCTAGCAAATTCCCTTCAGAGCCCGTGTCCACCAGTGCTTCAGGGTTAAATCCTCATAAAGGATTATAACTGGGAGTCGAGTGGCAATGTGGGTGTGTCCCACGTGAATGTCTCGGCCCACCCCTAGCCCAGTCTCTAGGGGCGGGCGTTGGTGTTTAACCGCTCGGGGCAGTCTCTCAATTGATGCTCTATCGAGCCACAAACAAAACACGCCCCGCGGTCCAGCCTCCTCTGTCTACTTGGTGTTCTAGATGTGGCCCTGCTCGTGTCCATAGCTTCGTCAGCAGGGGGAGCTGTAACCACACGAGGCGCAGGGGCCGTGGAGCGTGGGGAGGGCGGAACGCGATCGGAACCGGAAGGGAGAGGGACAGCGCGTGCCCGGCCACGCCCTTCGTCTCGTTCCCGACGGCGTTCTTCCAACCGATTGTCTAATCGTATGACAAGATCGATAAGCCCATCTAAATCCCGCGGTTCATCCTTAGCCACCAGGTGCTCCTTTAGAACCAATGACAGTCCGTTTACAAAGGCGGCGCGGAGGGCAGTGCTATTCCAGCCTGACATCGCAGCCGCGATGCGGAAGTCGACTGCATAGGCAGCTGCGCTCCGGCGCCCCTGTCTCATTGACAGTAGCACGGCCGAAGCGGTCTCTCCTCTATTCGGGTGACCGCGTCTGCGTTCATCCTCCAACAGACTGGTTGAACTGGCTGCATCTTTGCCCTTGTTTCTGACAGTCTCTTAGCACAGGTGTGGCCAGGAGTTCTTACACCTGTGCAGTCAGCCTTTATCCAAACATGTGTAATTAGTCACAAAACAAAACACAAACAACCAAAACACCCCCCCCCTCCCCAGGGGACCGTCCCATCAAACCCCAGGGAAGGGGAGAAAGGAAAAACAACCCAAACCCAAGCCTACAAACAAAAATACTAAAACACCCCCCCCCCAGAGGACCGTTCCATCAAACCCCAGGGAAGGGGAGAAAAGAAAAACCCAAACTTGAGCTCACAAACAAAAATGCCAAAATACCCCCCCTCCTCCCCCCAAACGACACGTAGGGACCAACACCCCCCAGAGGGCCTCCCGCCAGCTCCAGGAGTAATAACCACGGCCGAGGTCCCTCTGGGATCCAACGTCACCCACGGGGACTACCAGCGCCTCCCAGAGGACCACTCGTCAACCCCAGGAGATGCCTCCCCTCATGACCAATGGACCCAGCCCCGGCCGTCCACGGCTAGATGGACCCACAGCCCTTTCCCCCCCAGAGGACACCACAGTCAAACCCTGAGGGCGGAAACTGGGGGGGGGAAACAAAAAGATACCCCAAACCCCCCCCCTCCCCTCCCGGGTGCAGAGGCTACCTGGGAAACGCCCAGCACAACCCAACTGCACCCCTCCAGCAATGCCGACACCACGGCACACCCGGCTGGAGTCAGAGGAGAAGAGAGGGCATAACAAAAAACAAAGAGAAAAAACAACCCAAGTACCACCCCATCACCCCCCAGGGGACCGTTCCATCTAACCCTGGGGATGTGAAACAAAAAGAAATAAAAGAAAAAACAAACAGACCAACACAGTTGTTTGGGTCCCTTTTTTGTTTTTTGTTTTTTTTTTGTTCTTTTTCAGACAGGCTGCAGGGTCACAACCCCAGACAAATAGTGGACAACAAAAAATAAAATCCCACACAAAAACCAACTCAAAAAACACCCACACAAAATTAACTAACACAAAACAAATCTGAGTTATACCGTCAAGCTCAACCAAATGGAACACACCTGTTCCTACTCAAGAGCTTGACGGTAACGTGATTCAGTCACCACTAGGGGGAGCCAGAGTGCTAAAAAAATGAAAAAACCCCTTTGGCGACAGAAAAAACAAACAAGCTGCCTTTATGTGCGCAGCTGAGTGCAACACACAACCAAAATGTGCTCAACTAAATAACGCCGGAGCTGATACAACAGACGCAGTAGTTACCTTTGTCCGGGGAAACGGGGCTACGACTGTAACACCAAAAGACAGAAACAAACCGGCAGCCAGGCCCCCCAGCCATATAACAATATGTCTGAAGGAGCCGTGAATTTTGCTCCCAGAGCGCTGTAGCCCAAGCGCGTGCCTCACCAGGAAGCAGATTTATCACATAAGCTACTTTGCTAGCATCAGTCGCGTACATGACGGGACGCTGTGCGAAGACGAGCGAACACTGCATAAGGAAATCCGCGCACGTCTCCACACAGCCTCCGTACGGCTCTGGGGGGCTTATGTATGCTTCCGGGGAAGGTGGGAGGGGTCGTTGAACGACCAGTGGAACGTCACTGTTACGCACAGGGTCGACGGGAGGGAGAGCCGCAGCGGCGCCCGGAGGGCGCGCTTCCACCTGCGCGGCGAGAGCCTCCACCCTGCGGTTCAGGAGGACGTTCTGCTCGGTCATCAAATCCAACCGAGTCGTGAAAGCGGTGAGGATCCGCTGCAACTCACCGATCACCCCTCCTGCGGACGCCTGTGCGCCCTGTTCTTCCATTGGCCGTTCAACAGCCGGTTGACGCCCCTCAGGATCCATGACGCTGGCCGAGATATCCTGTTGTGAAAGTGTAGGTACACGGACCCACAACAGGGGGCGCAAATGAACGGACAATGGAGTAGGTCAAATAACAACAATTTACTGTTGCGAATGTGCACAACCAATACAACAGATTACAACACTAGACAGGAGTCAAATCACAAAGGTGTCGTGTGGGCAGGCTCGAAGATAGGAGACACCTGTCCAAAGCAGAACCGGAACCACACGATTTCCTCCGCCACCAGACCCCGGGAATACTGGAGCCGCCAAGTCCCGAACTCCCAGGTGGCCACTGCCTCCGCGTGTCGGATCTGGTACTGCTGGCGAGGAACAAAAAGCAGTTAAATGAGGGCGCGTTTGCACCCAGCAATCCGTATGGCAGGAAAGCTACCTCCACCTCTCGTTGGAAAAGTAGTTCACAATACAACGCTCAAGTAACAAAAGGATACTGTCTCACAGTCAGCTGAGGTACGTTACCTTCAAGGTAGAACGATATCTCGGCAAAGAGGTGGAGATGTCGTCTGGCTGATATACCAACACTGATCCTGATGAATGGTGACAGCTGTCAAAGATGATGAGCGTCAGCTGTCACCCTGGCTTATCAGTGGTAAATATTATTGGAACCACTCCAAAAAAACATAGGCTTATACACACAGGCAATCTACATATTCTGACCAAATTTCAAGTCAGTCAGATGAAAAATGCTCCAAATTTAAGGTGAACAAACTAACAAACAGACAACCATATAAACAAACAAACCAACAGACACACCAGCAGTCTTGTTGAATTACTTCGACAAGACGAATAAATACTAGACCAGCTGCGAACCAACAAAACAAAACAAAGAAACATAAATAAAAACGAGACCAGCCGCGAAACAACAAAAACAGACAAAAAACCCCATAAATAAAAACTAGACCAGTCGTGAAAGAAAACAAAACAAAAATAAATACTAGACCAGCCACGAACCAACAAAAACAAACAAACAAAAAAATAACAAATACCATCAAACATAAAGACAGACACAACAACCAAATCACCAAAATCAAAGTTTCAGACTAATTTATTTGCAATTAACGTCGTACTACAACAACAACAACAGCAATAATAATAATAATAATAATAATGCATTACAGAATCCTGCAGATCAGTTTTTGGTCATTGTGGTGATTAACAACACTGGCACTCTGCAGATGATTACACCCCTCTGCCACATCTTCAGGACCGTATATAGGAATGTGAAAGGGGGGGTTCAAATCCTTGAGTTGGGGGTCCAGTGGGCCGCAGGGCCCCCGGTGGGGTCGAGGGGCAATGCCCTCGTGGGGGGTTCAGGGGGGCAAAGCCCCCCAAAGCAGAAGCTTTTTGAGGATTGCTAGGGGTAAAAAGCTACATAAATTTCATTTGAAACCCAAAATGTATCATTTTAGGAAATACATTTTTATATACAAGTAGTCCTTGCTTGGGATTGGATCAGTTGCCATAAGAACCACCCAGGAAGAACCAAGATAACATTAATGCAAACTTTATACCTGCCTGTCGGTTGTCGCAACCGACAGGTGTGAAAAAACTCACGCATGCGCACGAAGGTTCAAGCTTGGCTGATGCAAGCGCACGATTCAAATCCATATAGTTTTTGCAAAAAATAAAAAGGTCGGATAGTTTTCTAACAGACCTCATATTTAGCGGTATTAATATTCACATTTACATTATGAATATGTACGTATATGTACGTTATGTATTAAAATAGCGGTACTTAATTTGGCGACCTTGTTTAACTCGCAAAATTTGCATAATAAATCCCACGCGAATATTTGCACCTTTACAGTATTTGCAACAGGAAGGAGAAGCTCCCTTTATTTCTCAGCTTATACATAGAAACATGTTTTTACAAACCAGACAAGTGTAATTGTGTGTCTACATGGGTATTTACAAGCCTACTAATCTGTTTGATATCAGAGGAGGATAGGGACCAGGGAGCAAAAATTCTCAACCCCATGGGAAAAGTTTATCTAGCGGTTTCCCCTTTCATCACTTAAAGGATTACTCTGGCAGAGGAAATTGAAACTTGAGGGTGTGTGATAATAGCTGTGTAACAGTTAGTGCTTGTTGCTTATTATCAATGAAAAGAAAATACATAACGTTGATATCCAGATCAGAAAAAAAATCAGCAGAATTCTCAGGGGGGGGGGCTTCGGTTGAACCCCCTGAAGCCCCTCTATATATGGGCATGCAGCTTTACCTTTACTGGTTCTGATCAATGTCTGAAGGGAGTCCCCCCCCACCTCCCCCATCTTCCTGTGTTTTTAACTCCAAAGTTCCTCCATGAATTTAGGCCTTTCCAAAACATGCCACCAAAGATCCAAGGACAAGTCCAACTCCCAGAAGAACACATCCCTTATCGGTGAAGTTTGTAGCAATGGGTTTCTTCTGGTAGATCTTCTCTTGGGTTGTCAAGTCCTTCCTAAACCTCTAATTTCTGCTCTTCCACACATTTCCAGAAATGGTTCATGACTTCTTCCATCTCTGGGGAGAAGGCTTAGATCTTTGGTCTTAGTTCCTTCCAGTAGGTTTCCAGTTGCTCTGCTGTGGATCCCTCTGTGGATGAGTGGATCCCTCTGCCACCATCTTTGGGTCTTTACCTAAAGGCATTCAACAGAACCAATGAAAGTAGTCCCCGCCCCCCCCCCCCGAAAATTCCAGTCTTTATAACTCCAAAATCATACCATAAATTCAGAAGTTTCCAAAACGTCCCACCAAAAATCCAACGACAAGTCCAACCCCCCAGAAGAACACAACCAGTATAGCTCCTGTTTTTGGCAGCGGCTCTCTTCTGGCAGATCTCCTCAAGGTCTTGCAGGTCCTTTCTAAAACTCTCCTTCTGCTGTTCCACCCATTTCCCATAATAGTTCCTAACTTCTTCGATCTGTTTTTTCATCTCTGGTATTAATTCCTTCTGGTAGGCTTCCAGCTGCTCTGCTGTCAGGACCTCAGCAGCCTTGGCCTCCTTCAAGAGCTGGAGTTGACGCCTCTTGATCCTCCTGTACTCCAGCTCTTTTTTCTTCAGCAGCTCCTCGAGATGTCCAAGTCTCTTCTCAAATTTCTGATATTCACTCATGTCCTGCATCTACTTGCGGTGATGAGCAGCACTGGTCACCAGCTGATGAGTGGATCCCTCTTTGCTGTCAATTTTGGATCTTTGCTTTCGCTGTTTCTGATAAATATCTCCAGGGAATTATTGATGTGTGTTGATTCTGGCTCACAGTCGCTGTCACAAGGACACTGTGACTCCTGAACACTCAGTTATGTGAAGCTCAAATCCTTTGTGTGACAAAATTACTATGAGCTTTAATATGCCTTTATGACATCACAAAGTACTATGAGCTTTAATATGCTTTTATGACATTACAAAGTACACTGAGCTTTAATGTGCCTTTATGACATCACATAAAAGCACATTTTTTGTCCCTCCCAGACGTCCACAAGGTAAATAAGTTGTATGTTTTCCTGTGTGATCCTCAGCACGGTTGTTTTATGTATTTTATGTACATGTACTTTTAACATTCACAAACCCAGCCTTTTCTCCCACCTCCTATTCTGACCAAGGTGGTGCCAAATGGCACTGCTGGGGTAATTTACAACTCATTAGGACACCTTTTCTTATGTACCTGTTCTTATGTTTCATGTGTAAGTGCAGCTATTAGATTGGAATGTGCCAGTACCAACCGACAGTTTGAGCTTTCTGCTCAAGCTTGCATGATGATTTGCTCAAAGTCAGAAGTGTTATGCATGCATACAAATAAAAAAAATGACTAAAAAACTAAACAAATTTAAGACTTAAAAAACAAAACTAAGGGCCCGGTCCCACCGGGGAGAGGATTAATTGCGCATGAATTGAGTACACAAATTACGGGTATTCGATGTCATACGCAACAAAAATGGCCAAAAATGACAAATGTCCCAGTATGAATTACGGATTTATTAATAATATATAGCGAATATATGATGAACAATCACGGTTCCATAACGCATGTAGTGAGGAAACGGATCTGACGCATTGCGATTATCACGGAAGTATTACGGGTGTATTATGAATGCATCGCGCACGTGTTGCGCGTGCATGGCATCTGCATTGCAGTCATAAAAGAAGCGCACTCGGGCCATCGACATCACTGTTCACACCAACAATACAGCCTCTGGAGCAACTGCTGGACTTGGACAAGTTGATTGGAGTAAACAAGCAGTGAACAGGGCGAGTGGTGACGTCAGCGGATCGCATCAGAGCGCAGCTCGTCTAAACGATTATAACAAGGTAAATCTGTTATAAACATAGGAATAAATACTGTAACAGCTGCAGACAAGAAGGAAAAAAACACGCAACTGTTTTATCAAACCTTGACAATGTAAACAAGTCAAATAATTACCTTTTTAGACGGCTCAAAATGCTTTCTGCAGCTTGTTTGACGTTCGCGCGTTCGTGTGGCCCAGCTGCAGCTTCCTCTGTGATTCAGGAGGTGATTAGAGCAGTATTCAAAAGCCAGTTTGCAGAATAAAATGATTAATCCACCACAAAAAATTATTTTAGATACGCAGCATCCAGCGCAGAGCGCGTGGCAGCCGGTAGAACAAAGAACGGCGTCCAGCTGTGAACACAGCACATCTGATTTGCATTATTCGTGGCCAATCTGTATGCAGTCACTACAACTTATTTTGTTCGTGATGTGGACATGATGGGCACGCAAAATATCCATTTTACACACTCTCCCAGTCTGCTGCCAAGCCGCAAATCCCTGTCAGTTGCGGATATCAGCAGATGATGGCGAATATACAGCGCATAGATTGAGTATGTTTGTGTATGTATTGTGTATGTATGGAGTATGTAAGGCGGATGTCATCCACAGCCAAAATTTTGTGCAGCTCAAAAATCCTGACAACGGAAAAATGTGCCTCTGCGGATAACTGCGGACGTGTGCGGGTGTCGGCCGACTCATACAAGCATGTTCCACGCATATTGCGGATGTTAAGCGAATATGAGCCAATTCTGTGCACAATCCATACGCAAATCCTCCTAAACGCCAGTGGGACTGGGCCCTAAGATTCATGAATTAAATGTAAAGGCAGTTTTCTTTTAAAAGTTTGCAAAGATGATGAGTTCTCTGTTACATTTCTTTTATCATTCCATATTTGTACGACACAATATCTGATGGAAAACAGACCATGTTTAGTTTTATAGAAAGGAAGGTGAAGACAACTATTCTGTTTGCAGCCCAGTCTCACGTTTTTTTTTTTGTTTTGTTTTTTTTTGTGCTTTCGTGACGAAATGAGTAAAATTTTCATGACGGCTTTTTTTAACTCACTATTCCTAACCCTACTCCCACCCCCCAACCCTAACCTTAACCATAACCTTATCTTACTCCTTCCCCCCACCCTAACCATAACCACCCGACCCCCCCGCTTCACTTTTAATTTTGTGCAGCCATCATGGAATGAATGAGAATGAATTTGTGCTGGTGTGATGAAAATGAGGTGTTTTTTGTCACAATATCACGAACCAATAGATTAATGTATATTTTGTGCTGCTGAATCACGACTTGCCGTGAGACCAGATTGTCTGTTTGGTGTTATATGAATGAATCTGTGAATTTAATATGAACAAATTTCCAAATGCTGATGGTAACATAAAGGTGAGAACATGGTTTGTAAATAAATACACACATCTGATGAATATTTATATTGTATACTGTGAGAATCAAAGAATATTACAGGGCAATGGACAAGCCTTTTCTACAAAATGTCTGTTTGCTGATGATTCCAAATGATCTTACTGTTCTTTGTGGATAAAACTAATGTGTTGTTTCTGGTTCAAATTCTCATCCACTACAATGCCTAAAAAAGTGACATGGGATACATGGGATAACTTTCATTTTCTTCAATTGAAACTCAGTTATGAAGGATGGGCGTGGGTGTAAACGATGATAATCCAGGGCAGGTGGATAAATAGCCAGCTCACGACACATATATCACTGACTGTTGACTGAGAAGCAAAGATGCCAAAGGGTTAGAGCACTCAGCAGGCTTTGGACATGATCCTCAACAACGTCAACCCCCATGACTCCCATGGAGAAGAAATAGCCCTTGTGCTGGGTTCTGACTGTGAAATTTCTTCTGGTAAGATTTCCTAAATTTCCTATTTTTGTTTGTTGATTATGGCAGTTGTGTTTTAGGAAGAGATGCACTGCAAAAAGTAACATCTTCCCCCCAAGACTAATCAATATGTCACTTTTTGCAGTGTGAAAACAATCCTAAATCAATACAAAGGAGGTATACTTGAGATGTTTTGGAAATATAATTCAAATAATATCTTGATGATGAGGAGACTTTGCCACCTCCAGAAAAGAGAGGTTGCATGGAGACACACAAGTGGCTGACAGAGACGGCAAAAGACGGCACAGTGTGGCATGAAGAACAGATCGGAAAGGCCTGTGCTTCACCGCCCAATTGAATGTCACGCCACAGATGGAGAGCCAACTGCTTTGATCAGAAGAAAGGTGTTGACTCGCTTACAGAGTTTCCTCTGTTTTTCATAACTCTGAGTTAATTCAGGAAGCTTAGTTTTGTTTTTTAAGTCTTAAATTTGTTCAATTTTTTGGTCTTTTTTTTATTTATTTGTATGCATACATAACACTTCTGACTTTGAGAAAGTCATCATGCAAGTTTGAGCAGAAAGCGCAAACTGCCCGTCACTGGTACTGGCACATTCCAATCTAATGGCTGCACTTACACATGAAACATAAGAACAGGTACATAAGAAAAGGTGGCCTAATGAGTTGTAAATTACCCCAGCAGTGCCATTTGGCACCACTCTGGTAGTCCGAGTGTTAATGCCAAATAAACTGAATCCAAACCAATCTGGATCTGCGTCAGAGTTGTTCTGAATGATAACCAACGGTTGTTCCCTTTAATGCTGTATATACTGTTTAAGTGCAGTTAATTAAAAATTGTTGGTTGTAGAGACACATCAGCGGTATTTCATTTTTATATGTCAGATTCTTGGCTGTTGACTGCGACTGAAAGATTATGACACCCACCAACAAGGAAGTCATCTGTTGAGGATGATCCCCCCCCCCCCCGAAAAAAAAAAAATTATTAAATTTACAATCCCAAGAATTACAAGCAAATCAGTGTCTTATATCAACCACTAGCTCTGCCCGCCACATAAGGTAGTAATATAGAACATTAAGTCCGGCCTACTCAACAACTAGGGAGTGTAACCCGAGTCAAGCCCATTAAGTGATAATCGCACTTCACAAAAAAGGAAACAATAAAGAATAATAATAAAACTGCAGATGTAAATTAGCCTAAGGCTAACTCTGGTGCAATGCATCAAATGGTGACATTTATGTTTTAATTGCACATGGTCCCTTTCAAATAAATTGAAATTGAAATTGAAAACTGAGGGTAATATAATTAATGTTCCATGTTGCTGTCAAATGCATCTAAAGCACAGAGAGCGGCAGCGCCCTCTGTTCTCATGATGATGAATTTTACATGAACACTAAGAACATGAACAAATACATGTACAAAGTTTGAAGTTCAACTATCGAAAATACATTTAACAGCAACAAAATTTGGCAGTTTTGGTTTGATTCACATCCAGGGATTTAAACCAGGGATCACCAACCCTGTTCCTGGACAGCACCCGCTCTGCATGTTTTATACATCTACCTACTCAAGTCACATCTGCCTTCCAGCTCACTTAAATACATTTAAGCAGTGTGCTGCTTTGATCGAGCCACCACCCTCCTTCTTCCTTCTATTATCGCCTTCTAACTTATTCTTTGAATTGAACAAACCAGCTTTCAGGTGCATTACTGCCACTGATAATGAAGAAAATGCTGCTTCTTTTTGCTCTAGAAGATGGTGTTAAGTTTCACAAAGAGAACTGCTTCAGATCAGAGCTGAAGCCTGTTGCAACAACGAGGAAATGCAAACGGTGATTATTAACAAAATACTGCTTGTTGTCTGCAGATGTAAGATGATGTGAAGTTTCACACAGATGCCTGGGTTAGATTAAGCAAAGAGAACTGGTTTAGATCACAGCCCTTCTGCCTGTAATTCTGATTTGTGCCACCAGGCGTCGCCATCGTATAACAGAAAGCTGTCATTCCGGTGTTTACCACAAGCTGGCTTTTTGTTTAAATGTTCCCAAAATTTGTGACGTTTGACCCAATAATCAGTGGTATTACTGGACAAACAGTGAAAGTCAATATTTTTCATGTACCGAACTGTAGTCTTGTACTGATACAATAAATTTGAGGACTGTAACATTGACTACAACTTGTATTGGCCATGTTCAGATGTTTGTTTTTAATGCAATTACCCAAAATGCAATGTAAAAACATCAGGCAGAAGGTTCAGGAGGTGGTAACTGTAGCTCCTCCAGCCAAATGTTGAAGCTTGCAAGTGATATTACATCACTTTAATTTTGTGTCTTTTATTCTGTATCTGTGAGGAATGTAGTGTGACTTGAAGTGTACTGTGAATTTGAAGCGATGATTCACACCGAACCATAACGGAGGTGTATGTATGAACCCCTAACAAAACTGGAGTTATTACATTTTGTATTTTTCCATTTGTGTTTACTACCCCCCCCCCCCCCCCCCCCCACCCCCACACACACACACACACCTTCACAGACAAACAGATTAATTAAGTGTAATTATAGGCTTTACAAAAACAAAACCTGTCTCAACTTGAAGCGAGCTGACAAATATTCCCAGTGGATCCTCTTTGGATGAGCCACACCTCAACAAGCAGGATGTAAAGACCATTCATCTTTGTCTCACAGTAATTGTATGAGTACACAAAGTGACACACGGCATGCAAGAAAGGTGCAGAACGTGCACATAATGAGTGTTGTTGTAAAAGTAAAAAGCTGCAACATCAATACTCTTAGCAGCGAAAACTAAAAACAGCATTCATGCTAAAATATCATTCCTCTTATCTTTTCTGGAACACAATGCTGATCCTCGTTCATGTTGTGGGCCCAAATCACTGAAACAGCACTTGCACAATAAGTACATTTGAGAATTACGTATAATTCAGTCCAATATTTTCTTAATGGCACAACCTGATGACCTCTAGCAAAGGTGTTGATGTTCTGATTGAGGGTCCACCCTGTTTTTCATGACACTTTAGAAATCTGAAGACTGACTCAACCCAGCGTGCAAGAATGACCCCATAATTTAGCACTCATATGAGGTCTTAGTAAGTGAGGTCCATGTTTAAACCCCCTTTACACAGGATGAAGTTCAGTGTGCTTCCCTTGTGTGTCCATCAAATGTGCGGCTGGAAGCTCAAGGGAAGCAGAAGGAACACCCAGGTTGTTCAGGGAATGCTCATGGAAGAACAAAGAATGCTATAAACGCTATGGTCGCTGTGAATTATTGAGTATGTTCAAAACAAATGCTCAGCAAACGTAGAGGGTGAAGGACGTGCAAAGAAGCCACAGGGGAAGCACAAGAGAGGCACAGGAACTGCTTAGGTCAGTGGTGTCCAAAGTATTCCAGAAAGGGCTGAGAGGGTGCGGGTTTTCTTTGCAGACACCGACTCCAGCAGGTGATTTCAATGATGAACTCATCCCGCCTGCTCAAAGGGATGTTAATCAGTCAACTACGTATGAACCTGACTGCGTTAACGTGACATAACTCCAATTTGTGAGCATCCAGAATGAGTCATTTAAAGCAAACTAGAGAGACGGTATTTCACAAACCCAAAGTAAGTCACAAGGCACACTGTAGTGGAAACACAGCTCTGCGGCTTGACATGGATGCTCAGCTTTGTATATTATTTAATACAATAGAGTATCTGTACAATAAACACACCAAATAAGCAGTGACGTGCGGTGAGGTTGATGGCTGGTGAGGCACTGATTTAATCACAACCAGATTTACAAACATATAAACCCCACAGAGTAGCTTATTCACTGTTTGATTGGCAGCAGTTAACGGGTTATGTGTAAAATCTCATATCAGCATTCTTTACACATACAAGCTGTAGCACACAAAAAAGCACATTTAAATAAAAAAAGCATTATTATGGTTTTACCTTTACTTATAAGTGAATTCCATGTGCCGCTCCTTCTGAACAAAAGCATTGATGACTTGCTTGTGGAAGTCTTCCTTATCTTCCTTCAGTTTTAAAGTCTCTCTGTCTCAGTTCAGATCACTGCCAGGGAAGAAAGTCGTCCTTCATCAGTCCTGTTCTGACTCTATGTTTGGAGTTTTTTCTGGCTTGAATGTGAGTGGTCAACCGCACATGTTTGATGAGATTTCTTTGTAAATTCTTTAGGCCACAATATATCTAAGTCCAGACATTGTCACAAGTTAAGAAAAGGAGGCAGAAAAAGGCACTTTCTTACTGGACATCCACACAGCCAAACTTTACGTGTGTCCCACTCCGTTTGAAAAGAGCGGGTCTTCTGATGTCTGAAGCACAGCTTTTAGCGATGGTGTTGGTCTCTTCCTTTAATTCTTACCTCCTGCTTCGATTGAAAGTCCAGTTTGAAAAATTGTTTCAGTTTGGATATGTAATCCTCCATTCTGAAAGTCCAGGCAAGAGGAAAAAATAAATGAACGGCTGCTCTTGAAGCTTGCTGTCACTTATTCTGCAACTGGGGAGTTGCTCCAAGAAGAATCCCTGGGATCACTAGTGCCCCCTAACATAAGGCAGGAGAACTGCGTGCCTCACTTTGTGCCTTTTTGGAGCCGTTTCGTGATCACTCAGCACACGAAACACATTACATACACACATACAGGTGTTGACATAAAACACTCTACATTATGTACATCAGCCCAACTATGAGCTGATATGAACTATGGAATTTAAGTTCATATAGCCAAAGTGTTTGACCATTTTAATGACGACATACAGAGAGACAGTCTGACTGCACAGCATGACAGCAGTTAGCCCAGTGATTGCGCAATCCACAGTGAGGCACAGCTAGCTACTGCCTCACTGCACATCTCTTCTCAGTATTTGAACAGCAAATGTGAAAATTCAGTGATTTCGAATAAAAAAAAAAAAAAACTAAAACTGGTGAAGTTAAACGGAAAATAACTGTATAGTACAAATCACTGGATAAATGTAAGGCATGGCACAAACAGAACGGGACACAAATGCAAAACTCTCACAAGCAGACTGGTGTAAGAAAAAGGTTTAATTAAACAAGCAGGGATTCCGTACACGGGAGGTTCAGCAGTGAAGCAAAGATACAGACAGATGTGAGGCTGAGGCTTGATCCAAAAAAACAAACAAATAAAAACCAGGCTGAGGTCAAAAACATGGCGTGGAGATGTTCAGAGGCAAAGACAAGTACGAGGTCGAGGGCAAAACAAGGTCAAATACTGTCAGGCTGAAAATAAGGCAAATCAAGGCAAGGAATGACTGGAAAGTGAAATACATTCAACAATCTGGCAGTGAGGGAAAATGGGCGAGAATCCAAGGGAACTGCCTACAAATAGGGGAACATCAAGAGGGTGGCTGAAAAACCGAGGAGGGACAAAAAGCCCTACAGGAGGGTGACTAAGCCAAAAACAAGGGACAAACAGGCAGTCAGGCAAACAAACAATCGTGGAGTTTGGGGGCCAACCGTGAGGCAGGCCAAGGTAAAAAGGAAAGGCTGGAGGATGGCAGGACCGAGGGGACGACTGGAAGACCCCCTTAAAACAACCGGTGAGTCAGCGTGCCAGGCCAGATGAAGAACCTGGGCTAAGGTAGATTCAGGGGGGCAGCCAGGGGACTGGGCGGGAAGGTGGCAGGAAAATTAAGAGGACCTGGGCCTACTGTAGGGCACAAAATGGCAGACTGACCAACATCCCCTAGGGTAACAGACTTACGGAACGGCAATGGGCACAAGGAATGGAGGAACTTAGCTATATCGCTGAGGGAGAGAAGAACCTTCTTAAAAATGAATAGTGTGAAAGGAATAACCCGGAGTAACAAAAAAATTAACCAAAGAAAAACAACCACCCCAAAAACCAACTGGGGAAAGAAACGAACTGACTAGATGCTCAGGATACACAACCCACGCAAATCCCAAAAATCTATATAAACACCAACTCCGTAGAAAAACCATAAAACTACCAATCAATGAACAGAAAGAAAAACAAACAGTGAAATGAGCTGAGGAATAAACAGATTTCAAAAAAGAAAGAAACCAACGAAATGATAGACTAAGGGGGTCAAGAGAAAACAATGGTTTAGCAACATTACCACTAGGGGAACAGAACAGTGTGACCACGGACTGGCATAAATAAAGAACCCAATGGAAAGGATGGAGGGAGTTGCCAAAAAGGAACAAACCAACAAAAGAACAACAGGGGAGAAAAAAAAAACAGGTCAACCAAAGCTTGAGTATAATGAATAATGCAGCAATAATGCAGAATAAGGCAGCTGCCGCAGGACGTAGGAACAGAGGCATTTTTGCCTCAGCAAAGGACTGGGAGATGCGGGCAGACCTGAGGAAGCAGCTGAAATTCCCAGAGGAGATAGCTCACACCAGCCTTAGACCAGATATGGTCCTCTGGTCTAGGAGCACTAAACAGTTTGTACTTATAGAGCTGACCGTTCCCCGGGAAGAGAGGATTGAGGAGGCGCATGAGCGCAAGAAGAGGAAATATCAAGGCCTGATACATGACTGCCAGCAAAACGGGTGGAAGGCCTGGAACCTTCCAGTAGAGTTTGGCTGCAGGGGTTTTGCTGGGCAGTCACTTTGGAGGATGCTGGGGCAGTTGGGAATTGAAGGGGTGGCCAGGAAGCGCTTGATAGGCAACATCACTAGGCAGGCAGAGGCAGCATCCAGATGGATTTGGAGTCATAGGGATGTGAGGTGGCAGAGCCAGGCTGTGGAAGGATCAATGGCAAAGAGTTGAGTGGCGGTCAGTGGGGGTAGATCCAGGACACTGGATTTGCTGTCAAGCCCTTGCGATGTGTCATGGGCTTAATTTGACGAAACATCAAAAGAAGGGAGGGTGCCCATCTGATAACCTGCGGTACCCACTCAACTCCTGCCATGTGCTGGTGCCTGAAAAGATGGAAAAAGAGGAGAGAGCAATGCCACTGGCCCACCGATGGTGCAGGGCAGAGTACCTGTAAAGGTGGGCCAGTTGCGATAACCCTATCGTTATATTATATATATATATATATATATATGCAATGAAACATATCCAGGGCAAAACCAAAATTGGGGATTCTAAAAAGAACCTGAGTGAGAATTTAGCAAAACTACAAAGTGAAAGGCGGATCTGTTTCAAACCAAAATGTGAATGGTGCACGGTCCACAAACATAAATGTACACAGAAAAACAAAATTAAGGAAAACAATGTCAAACGCCTAGAGACAAAGTCCTGAGACAACCCAAAAAGGTACTGATTGGAGAGAAAATAACGCTTTCTGGTGGACACAACAGGTGGAATATTTATTCAAAAACTATTATTACGCAAAAAAGGCAAATAATCAGTCCTACCAGCAGATTTGTCTGAGTCCTCTTTCTGGAATGGCCCTGTCAATCTGGTGGCAAGTGGAGGTACTGGTGATGCAGACTTGGTTGGTTCTTCTGGAGCTGTGCGAAGTGCAGGTGTACCACAAGAAGCCGTGATGTTTTCCATAAGAACTTTAGGCAGCTCGGAAGTCATGAGTGGTGCTGTGGATGATTCCTTGGGAATGAGATCAGCTGAGAGCCGAAGAGACATGCGGCTTTGGAGATCCGGCGGGTGATTCAGTTGACGTAGGTCCTTTTGAAGAGCTGACAGAAAGCGCTGGCAAGAACAGCTGCTCCGCACCTTGTGGTGAGTGCGCAGGGTAATTCATGCCTGAGGATTCCGGTGGCGAGAGCTCCACTTCTGAATGCTGTGGTGGTGTGACGTTCTCAGTAGGTGTTTCAGATAGCGTGGATGGCTCTGCTCAGTTTGGAGGCGGGAACGATGGGGAAACCCTTGGCAGGTGCCGCTGAGTGCAAAGATGACGCAGATTTTCCTGATGGCTCTAGAGGCGATTCCCATGATGTCATCACTCCAGAGGGGTCGAGCAAAGATTGCGCTTCAGCATTTGTGGCAGAGGAGCAAGCGGGAGCCGAGGGCTGGAGCTTCTTTCTTGGTGCAGTTACTGGGGCCAGATGAGGCATGGGTGGCGACGGTGTCGCAACCGGCTGGTGCATCTGTCCTCCTGCGCCTGACCTTTAGCCTAAGATGACGTATCATTGTCAACATCCTCCCACTTGGAGTTGCTGTCTGAGAGCGGGAGGCTGGACAACAGGTGGAGTTCGGGCTGTCCAATCCAGGCTGGGAGTCTCCCCGCAGCAAACAAATCATGCAGACTTTCCAGGTCTGGGAAGAATTGGTACAACCAAGCGTTTGCTTCTAAAAGGTCTCAAGCTCGGTCGAGATGATCAAACTTCTTCTTAGGTGTGTAACTTAAGAGAAAACAGTTGAAGAGGAACTTGATCTCTGAAAAAATGTCCTTGATGGTGGCAAAGTCTGCGGCTGAGATGACAGGAAGAGAGTTTGCTGCGTCCATGTTTGGCCAGTTTGTTCTGTCAAGCGTGGCACAAACAGAGCAGGACACAAATGCAAAACTCTCACAAGCAGACTGGTGTAAGAAAAAGGTTTAATTAAACAAGCAGGGATTCGATACATGGGAGGTCCAGCAGCAAAGCAAAGGTACAGACAGACGTGAGGCTGAGGCTTGGTCCAAAAGACCAGGTTGAAATCAAAAAACACGGTGGGGAGGCATTCAGAGGCAAAGACAAGTACGAGGTTGAGGGCAAAATAAGGTCAAATACTGGCAGGCTGATAATAAGGCAAAATAAAGCAAGGAATCACTGGAAAGTGAAATACAACCCCAATTCCAACTGAGTGTTGTTAGAAGGAAAGGTGATGTAACACAGTGGTAAACATACCACTGTTACAGATTTTTTGAAACGTGTTGCAGGCATCCATTTCAAAATTAGCAAATATTTGCACAAAAACAACAAAGCTTATCAGTTTGAACATTAAATATCTTGTCTTTTTGGTGTATTCAATTGAATATAGGTTGAAGAGGATTTGCAAATCATTGTATTCTGTTTTTATTTACATTTTACACAATGTCCCAACTTCATTGGAATTGGGGTTGTACATTCAACAATCTGGCAGTGAGCTGTGAGAGTGTGAGGGCTTAAATAGGGAGCAGCTAATCAAGGTGTGATGAGGTGCAGGTGTTTGGAAGGGGGCGTGACCGGGGAAGACAAAGGTAAGTGCAAGAGTGTGCAGTGAGACAAAAGCAAAGTGAACTGGGGCAAGATAACTAAGTGGCAGAAAAACCAACGGTGCAAAACGTGATGTGTACAAAACAAAAAATAATTAATGTGAACAAAACAAAGGGAGCAACCAAGGAAATAATGTGACCAGCCTAACAGGAGAACAACAAAAAAAATAAAAGGCTATAACCAAAACTAGAACGGAACTGATACTGGCTAAAGTATAAATGTAAATGCAATAACTGATAATAAGATGGCAAAACAGACTACAAACTAACCAGAAAATAAATGACAGAAAACAAAACCAGAGACTAAAGAATATAGATGATGCAACAAAACACAAAATAAATGATAAACAGAGAATGCAATAAATAACTAAAGGAACATAACCAGATTACTGAACACAGAAAGTAAATGAAGCAAAACCAGAGACTACAAAATCATCAACAGAAAACCAAACCAGTGACTAAAGCATAATACAAGAAATGAGATTTACAGAAGCAAACTAAGACTGAAGCAACTAAGTGACCAAGAGTGAAAAAATAAACATAACACAATAAACGAAAGCTATATGGCAAAACAGCTACTAAGACAAAACTACCCAATCACTGATAGAAGACCACAAATAAATGAATAATGAACAGAAAACAAAACCAATGATAACATGAGGATGACCAGACTACAAATACAGATGTACCGAACAAGAAAGCAGAAATCAGTACAAAACTTATGACAGGAGGCCCAACAAGGGCAGGATCATGACAATAAATATAACCATTTAATTTATTTTTTCATTTTACATTTTTTTCTTTCCATGATGACAGGTGAGGCTGTGCCTCAGCTGCCTCCCCTGACCGCACATCACTGCAAATAAGTATTTCAGTCTTACCCCATTCAGGAGAACCTCCTGCCGACACGTGTGGCACCCAGTTCCCATGATGCAATGTGCAACACCACGGCTGCATACTTGAGCCTGGTTGGCTGAGGTTTTCGGTCAAATGACACACCTCCATGATTTCAAAGCTACAGCGGAAATCTGACACTGCCATCCTGATGAGGAGAAGGGAAAGTGCTATTAACAAAGCGGTGCAGGGTTTGAAAGTACAATGCTTCATTGTGCCAACCCCCCCCCCCCCCCCCCCAAAAAAAAGACAGAATTAGAATAAGAACTTTATTAATCCAGAGGAAAATGTTTTGGAAACAGCATTTTTAGATGTTCTTCCATCTGCACATTTGGGCTTCTGAACTTCTTGTTCTGGTATTCTTCATGTAGGTGTTCTTTATATTGGGTTACTGTATCACATGTTCCAAGAAACAAACTTACTTAACCAGGAGGTCTAGAAAATGTTCTGAAAATAATTAAATCCTTTATATGTATATATTTAATAGCGTAATAAGCTATTCCATTTTGTGCACACATGATTCTGTCAGATCTCACGAGTTAGGCAGAGTCTGTCCTGATTAGCACTTGGCTGGGAGGCCGCTACACCAGGAGACCTGGAGACCAAGAGCTGACTGTGTTTCTCTATGTGGAAATAGACAGTGCCAAATCCTCATGCAGATCTCCTTTGGATCTAGTGTGGGAAGCTGAAAGTTACTGGATCCACAGTTGTGGCACCAAATAAAACAAACAGCAGACAAAAGAATAACTTGGCCAATTACAAAGGGTTGATTTTTGATGTTAGGGTTGAAAAATGTAATGTCATAATAATCACAATTTTTTCAATTCAAAATTGACTAACTTAGGGCCCTGTCACACTAGAGCACGAACGCTGTAGGTACCATACAAATTGGAATAACAAACAGGATTCTAGCTGCAGTTGTATGGGACAGACAAACGTACAGCTGTGTACAAATACCCAGAATGTGGTACAGACCCAACACGAATGACTCACACATTTAGGAATGTAGCAGCACCTGAGCAGGTGGACCACCCAGAGTGCAAGTCAATGTGGACATGGACCTTTCCCCACGAAAACAAAACAAAACAAAAAACAATAAAATAAAAAAGACAAGGAATAAAGACAACACAATCTGGACATGCCAATGCAATTAGCCTGCTCAAAATGCAGATGGGTTGCCAATTCAGATGCCAGATGTATGCCAGTCCGAATGGCATTCAGCAGTCACACAGCAGCACGACCAAAGTACAAATATTTCCCAGTTCAACTGTGCAGCACGACAGTAGTGTACATGCGGGCTACATTCATGCTGGCCTGCCAATTTGACGTATTTCCCTGAGTGCCAGATGAATGCTGTGTGGGGAATTTCAATGCAGCTGGACTGCAGCACGACTTGCACGAATGTAGCTCAAATGTCACTTCACATGGCATTCGTGCAATCGTGTTGCAGGTCGACTACAGTACAATTGCAGGTCTAACTGCACGAATGACGTCTGACTTTCCATTCCTACACCAGTACGAATGCAGTACAATTGACTCCACCACCATTCATATGGTTTCCAGCACAAGCCACACACGAGTGTGCAGACTGCTGTAGGAATGTTGTACGAGGCGTTCGAGTGCAGTTCGAATGCAGCACAAATCTCGTTCGAATGTGAATTCGTACGGTATTCATCCAATTCATGCTATAGTGTGATGGGGGCATTAAAATGTACCATCACTAATTACATTGGTGTGTTTTCTCATTGAATACTTTGTACTGAATGTACAATGTAACCACTATCAGTCCTGCGTGTATCAAGCTGCGTAGGCCATGGGCCACATATGGGTCGTACTCACCCCACTCCCGCACCCAACCTTAAACTACAACAACTTTTATTATGCCTAAGGCATTACTCCATATGATCAAATGTACAAATGTAAACATTCCCAAGTGCAGAGTGTCACAAAACAGATATGGCAACAACACAAGCAGGAACATGAACAGTTGACAACAGATGCTTTGTTCAGACTGCCAGTTAATTTCGGATCCATTGCATATTTGATTCAAATTTGATCTCACTGATGGATTGTGTCCGCATCATATATGGCAAGGGACCAGATCCGAATCTGTGTGCCCTCGTAACAATCCTCATTTCCCATCTTATACATATTAGTTGACACAGAGGTCTCCGGCATCAGTTGACAGGTATCGTCAGGCCAGAAGGACTGTGGCCTAACTCAGATGTGGGAGGAGTTTGAAGAGGCCACTGAGAATGAGTTTTGAGGGTGGACAGCTGCTAAACTGGACTGAGGATATTGTCAGCAGGTGGAAAGAACACTTAGAGGATCTCTTCAACCCTACTGACATGTCCTCCGTTGAGGAGGCAGGGATGAAGATTCAGGCGGATCTAGTGCCATCACCCTAGCGGAAGTCACCGAAGTAGTCAAAAAAAAAAAAAACCCTCAGTGGCAAGTCACTGGGGGCAGACATGATTCATTCTGAGATGCTTAAGTCTCTGGATGCTGTTGGGCTGTCATGGTTGACACACTTATACAATGCTGCATGGACGTCTGTGACAGTACCTCTGGATTGGCAAATTGGGGTGGTGGTTCCCATCTTTAAAAAAGAGGACCAGATTGTGTGTTCCAATTATAGAGGAATCACACTTCTCAGTCACCAATCCTGTTCATGATGTTCACAGACAGGATTTCACAATGCAGTCAGGGATTGGATGGTGTCAAGTTCTGTGACATTAGAGCTGTGTCTTTGCTTTTGCAGATGATGTGGTTCTGTTGGCTTCATCAGACAGTGACCTCTAATACGCAAGTCTGAGGCTGAGTGTGAAGCGACTGGAATGAGAATCAGCATTCTGTTGGAAAAAGGTGGACTGTCCGTTCTGCATCAAGGGAGAATTATTGCCGGAAGTGGTGGAGTTTAAGTATCTTGGGGTCTTGTTCACAAGTCGGGGTAAATTGGAGTGTGAGGTTGGGAATTAGATTGGGGATGATTGGGACAGGTCTGATATATTATGGACACTGTACCAGACCATTGTGATGAAGAAGGTGCTTAGCCAAGAGGTATGGCTCTCAATTTACCAATGGATTTACGGTCCAGTCCTCAACTATGGTAATTTTCTTTGGGTAATCACCAAAATAATAAGGTCACAGATACAAGTGGCATAAATTAGATTCCTCCATCGGGTATCTGGGCTTACTCTCCCAGACAGAATGAGAAGCTTGACTATCTGAGTGGGACTTGGAGTAGAGCTGCTTGTTCTTCACACTGAAAGGAGCCAGTTGAGGCGGTTCGGGCATCTGGTAAGGTTGCCCCCTGGTTGTCTCCTTCTGGAGGTCTTTCAGGCATGGTCAACTGGGAGGAGGCCCAAACAAGCAGGGTTCCTTAACCGAGCAAACTGGGTTATCAGGGCTGAGGTGAAAAGGCAGGATCCAGAAGACATAGCAGGGTCAATAAACGGCTAAGCAAAAACAGGACTGTGACAGAGAGCTGGTTAGTGAACGAATTCAACAAACAAGCAAGGAAGGAGTGAACAGAAGCAGCTTAAATAAGGAAGGCAGTGATTGGTAATGAGACACACGTGAGGGAGAAGGATCTGGAAAAGGGGGCGTGGCAGAACTATGAGGAAGAAGACAGAACAGGTGCAAGAGTGGAGGAGGAAGGAAAACACAACGCAGACAGAACCAGAGTGAAGTGCTGAAAGAAACAAAGACAACAAAGCAAGTGCAAGATAGTGAAGTGACGTAACAACCCGAAGATAAATCAAAAACCAAAGACGGACTAAAATATTAACATGAAAAGAATAGAATGCTGAGAATAAACAAGAACGGAACTACGCAAGTGGAAAGATAGATAAAAGATCATTCAACATATGATACGAACTAAACAACCAAGAAATAAAACTAATGATTACACAATGAGAACACAACTGGCAAGACAAAACTAGAACAGGACTGCAAAATGGCTGGAGTGAAAAAGGTAATAAAGATAACTAAATGGCAAACAAACTAAAGGCTAAACAGTGACTACCCGAGAAACAGAAACAAAACCGAGACAAATGAATAACAGCTAATGCAATAAATAACTGATAAACAGAAAACAAAACCAGAGAGAATAACACACTGAATGATCAATACCAAATTAGAAAGAGAATCACAGGTGACTGAAAATAAATAACAGATAACTCAAGACGGAAGGTAAAGAAAAGGAGACGAATGAAAACCAGCACCCAAAGGAGACTGAAACCTAACATGAGTGAATTAATTTACAGCAGGGGTGGGCAAGTAATTCCAGAAAGGGTCAAGAGGATGCAGGTTTTCTTTGCAGCCACTGACTCCACCAGGTGATTTAACTGATTAATATCACTTTGAGCAGATGGAATCAGTTAATCAGTGAAATCACCTGGTGGAGTCAGTGGCTGCAAAGAAAACCTGCACCCTCTTGACCCTTTCTGGAACAAGTTGCCCACCCCTGAATTACAATTTTCCTGTTTGAAATGCAGATATGAATGAATGAACCTAACAGACTTAAAAATGTACACATTTCTTTTTAATGTTATTTTATTTGTCTATAAAGAAGTGTCCAAGGCACATTATTGTGATAATCAAGAAATCATCTCATCTGAATGAACAACAAGGGGCAAGTTACGGTATTAATTTAGAGGAACATCAAAGTTTTCTAATGTTAGGGGAAAAAAAAAAAAACAACAAAAAAAAAACAACATATACATATATATATATACACTCAACAAAAATATAAACGCAACACTTTTGGTTTTGCTCCCATTTTGTATGAGATGAACTCAAAGATCTAAAACTTTTTCCACATACACAATATCACCATTTCTCTCAAATATTGTTCACAAACCAGTCTAAATCTGTGATAGTGAGCACTTCTCCTTTGCTGAGATAATCCATCCCACCTCACAGGTGTGCCATATCAAGATGCTGATTAGACACCATGATTAGTGCACAGGTGTGCCTTAGACTGCCCACAATAAAAGGCCACTCTGAAAGGTGCAGTTTTATCACACAGCACAATGCCACAGATGTCGCAAGATTTGAGGGAGCGTGCAGTTGGCATGTTGACAGCAGGAATGTCAACCAGAGCTGTTGCTCGTGTATTGAATGTTCATTTCTCTACCATAAGCCATCTCCAAAGGCGTTTCAGAGAATTTGGCAGTACATCCAACCAGCCTCACAACCGCGGACCACGTGTAACCACACCAGCCCAGGACCTCCACATCCAGCATGTTCACCTCCAAGATCGCCTGAGACCAGCCACTCAGACAGCTGCTGAAACAATCGGTTTGCATAACCAAAGAATTTCTGCACAAACTGTCAGAAACCATCTCAGGGAAGCTCATCTGCATGCTCGCTCGTCGTCCTCATCGGGGTCTCAACCTGACTCCAGTTCGTCGTCGTAACCGACTTGAGTGGGCAAATGCTCACATTCGCTGGCGTTTGGCACGTTGGAGAGGTGTTCTCTTCATGGATGAATCCCGGTTCACACTGTTCAGGGCAGATGGCAGACAGCGTGTGTGGCGTCGTGTGGGTGAGCGGTTTTCTGATGTCAATGTTGTGGATCGAGTGGCCCATGGTGGCGGTGGGGTTATGGTATGGGCAGGCGTCTGTTATGGACGAAGAACACAGGTGCATTTTATTGATGGCATTTTGAATGCACAGAGATACCGTGACAAGATCCTGAGGCCCATTGTTGTGCCATACATCCAAGAACATCACCTCATGTTGCAGCAGGATAATGCACGGCGCCATGTTGCAAGGATCTGTACACAATTCTTGGAAGCTGAAAATGTCCCAGTTCTTGCATGGCCGGCATACTCACTGGACATGTCACCCATTGAGCATGTTTGGGATGCTGTGGACCGGCGTATACGACAGCGTGTACCAGTTCCTGCCAATATCCAGCAACTTCGCACAGCCATTGAAGAGGAGTGGACCAACATTCCACAGGCCACAATTGACAACCTGATCAACTCTATGCGAAGGAGATGTGTTGCACTGCATGAGGCAAATGGTGGTCACACCAGATACTGACTGGTATCCCCCCCCCCCAATAAAACAAAACTGCACCTTTCAGAGTGGCCTTTTATTGTGGATAGTCTAAGGCACATCTGTGCACTAATCATGGTGTCTAATCAGCATCTTGATATGGCACACCTGTGAGGTGGGATGGATTATCTCAGCAAAGGAGAAGTGCTCACTATCACAGATTTAGACTGGTTTGTGAACAATATTTGAGGGAAATGGTGATATTGTGTATGTGGAAAAAGTTTTAGATCTTTGAGTTCATCTCATACAAAATGGGAGCAAAACCAAAAGTGTTGCGTTTATATTTTTGTTGAGTGTAAATAAAATGAATTGAATTGAAATGAATTATCCAGAGGCAAAATTATAAAAACGGCCACCATATCAGTTTCCATATCAGTTGTTACTGCCTTTAGATGACTTTCAGATTTTCCATGTGGTGCAAAATCATCTCTCCCTCACTCAGTGATACATGCACACATGGACATTTGAAAAGAATTTCTATGGGAATTCTAACTGTTCTTCTCTGCTCAACAGGGCAGTATCCTGAAGTGTTTAAGACCTGGGAAAGGGATAAACTGTATGAAAAGAACAAGTGTTACAACTGTTGGATCGTCATGTGTAACAATATGAATTTTCATACTCTGGCGCATCATTAAAGAGTGTAAAAGTGTGGTAGACCTCCCTAGGGAGAAGACCAAAGGGCATCCTCACCAGACGCCTGATCCACCTCACCTGGCTCCTTTTGATGCAAAGAAGCAGTGGCTCTACTCAATTTTATGCCATCAATTATTATTATCTAAAGGTGTTTTTAGAATATCTTGATGCATGATGATGCTTTCAGCCATTGATTCTTGCTTGCACAAAACATTTGTGCTTGGGAAAAGAAGAATGCTGTTCATAATCTGCTTTTCCTCTCCTCAGAGCTTGGTCATGAAATTAAAAATTGGAAAATATCTATCAGTGTAGCTTACAAAGTGCTGTATGTCTCTTGAAGTGACTGACACTTGTGTTGAAAGCTCACCAGAACTCGCCGTCCTCCCTGCTTATTCTGCCCAGTCGCCGCTGCTCCTCAGTACTCACTGTGTTCCACTCTGGACTGCAGGGTGACAGACAGGGTTTGCCTTATCATTATTTGGTTATTGTAAACATGATTTCATGTTTTTAACTGAGACTTGGCAGCAGGATATGGATTTGACACATTAATAATCTATGTACTGCAGATTAACAATAAAACAGTATTAATAATAATAAAACATTTTATTTATGCAGCATTTTCACATATACTCAAAGTGCTTAACAATATGTGTGCAGTGCAGAGCAGAGCAGCAAAATAGCTGTCACACGTGTACGCTAAGATGGTGTGCCAAAAGCAAGTAAACACCATTAAAGCATGTGATGGCAGCTTGTTATTTGGCAGTGGCATGCAGTCAAAGTTACGAGAATCCCTAATGCACAGCAGAATAAGCATGCCAACATGTTGTCGTTTTATGGAGGGACTGGGTTATAATTCATTCAAAACTAATTAAATAGGCAACTGGACAAAAAAGTCAACTTAGCATGAATGTAAACACTGAACATGAAACTGTTAGATCCTCATACACCAAAGATGACAGAAGAGTTCATCATATACAATTTGTGTATGTATATGTGTGTGTGTACACACTTGCATACATATAAATATATATACACAGTATTGTGAGGCATCAAGTCACAGGCTTTCTTGTCGCTGACCCAGGCTTTGCTCAGTTGGTTACTCTCTCAAACTGATGTTTTCATCCTCTGGCGGTGCTTCCACTGCCAGTACGAACTTTTCCTTATGCACTGACGCATGTGCCTGCTCAACATGTTGCAGTGATGCCTGACAGAAGCTTCCATGTTGTGTATAGGTTCATTATTGGATGGGAGTTCTATGGTGTTGCACTCTTGTGCTGAACGTTCGTGATCAGTATTGTCCTGGCCTGTGTTAGCCAGGCAGGGTGATGAGAGCAGTCAATTGATTTGTGCTGCCGGGTGCTCATGGAGTGCTGCTGTATTCTTCAGCTGATAGGCAGGGATCATGTCAGGACCCAGTGCTGGCCAGATTTTTAATGCTTGGATATTTGTATTTGTGAAAATAACATCAGTGTTATGGCACGATGACTCCTCCCATATATTTTCCAGTGTCATTTGGTCTAAGTTCTGAATGGGTGGGTTTTTTTCTTGGGCCACGTTTCCTTTCAGATGGGAATACAGTCTGGATGGTTCCTTAGAGAAGGGGCCATTTATCCTGTTGGCTTCTGTTTCCCTAGTTTATGTCATCGGCCTTGCCCACCATTTCCAGGGCCTCACCAATGGCAACTTGTACTTCTTATTCAGAAAGGACCTGTAATCATCACTTCAAACATGGGCACAAATCAGTGGAGAGCAAAGCATATTCTGGTAGGCCATCAACAAGCCGAAGTGATGAAGCCAAGGAATGGACAGAATATGGACATTGGTCATGGATGACTGTCGTGTCACCATGCAAGAACTTGCAGATGAGGTGGGGACAAGCACAGGTTCAGCATATTCTATTTTGACTGAGGGTTTGGGCATGTGGAGACTGTCAGTGAAATTCATGCCGAAGCTGCTAACGGCAGAGCAGAAGCAACTGCATCTGAAAGTCTTGGAGGACATGCTGGAAAGCACAAATAGAAACCCCAACTTCCTGGACAGAGCCATCACTGGTGATGAGACATGGGTTCACAGATATGACTTGGAAACTAAATGTCAGTCATTGCAATGGAAACATCCAACATCACAAAGGCCAAAAAAAGAAAGGCAGGTGTGCAGCAATGTCAAAGTCATGCTAACCTTTTTCTTTTCTTTTTATTCCCGTGAGGTAGTGCATCATGAGAATGCCAAAATATTAATAAAGAGTATTGTTGGGAGGTCCTATGTTGCCTTTGCGATGCTGTGTGCCGCAAACGACTGAGTCGGCGAGCGGTGAAAAGTTGGCAGAACCATCATGACAATGCACTCTCCCATTCTGCTCAGCTGATTCAGGCTTTCCCGGCCAAACACAGCACCCCTGTGATTCATCAGACTCCCTACTCTCCTGACATGGCTCCCTCTGATTTTTGGCTGTTTTTAGTGTCCAAACGACACTAAAGCCCCTCTATTTGAGTTGCAAGAAAATATCGTGTAGAATGCGATAGCCCACCTGTACACCACTCCAAAAGAGGCTTTTCAGAAATGCTTCCAACAATGGCAGAATCGCTGGGAGAAGTGTGTGCAGTCCCAAGGAGACTACTTTGAAGGGAATTAGGATTTCAGATCCCAAAGTCCGCAATAAAATAATAAACTTATCCTCATCTGCATTTTTTATTTTACTGTTTTACTTTGCACACAGAAACAAAATTATTTCACAAAAACCAAAAACTACCAGGACCAAAATTATTAGTCCCTTTAAGAACTGACCTTGTTATTGAACCACAGAACAAACCACTGTTGTACAATGATGCACTCTAACTTTGGAATACTCAAAGCTTGCAAAATCAAGTTAAAAGTGAGGATTATCATCCAATGTGCAAACAGCATAAAAACTCCATCAAGGGTTTGAGCTGTCACTTGAGAAAGCATCATGTCAAAAATCAAAGGAATCAGTTGAGAAAAAGAATGGCTGATGCTCACAAAGCAGGAGAAGGATATACAAAGGACACAGTGCTTCCAAGTGTCAAGAACTGGAGTGAGAAGTATCAAGAAAATCAAAGAGAGCCACACAGTACAGAACAAGCCTGGCAGAGGTCAGAAGCAAAACAAAATCAGACTCTGGAAAGAAAACTAATGAGAGACGTGTCTAAATACCTCAAAACAACTGCCAAGACAGTAGTGAATGACTTAGCCAAGCCAGAAAATGTAGTTTCAAAGCAGACAATCATTAGACGCCTGGACAGGAATGGACTACAGGGTTGCACGCCATTTCCACTTATGCTGAAGAGACACCTTCAAGCCAGACTGAAGTATGCTAAGGACAACCTGGAGAAAGATTATGCACACTGGAAGCATGTCCTTTGGTCAGATGAGACCAAACTAGAGCTCTTTGACTAAAGAGACATTGCTTATGTTTGGAGTAAGAAGGGAGAGGCGTATTAACCCAAGGAACACCATCGCCACAGTGAAACACGAAAGTAGGAGTACTGTGCTGCTGGGGATCTTTCAGTGCATCTGGAACTGGGAATGTCCTCAAGGTGGAAGGAATCCCAAAGAAAGAAGGATATGTGAAGATTCTGAAAGAAAACCTCGAGTGGTCAGCAGCAAAACCGGGTCTGGGCCAACACTTCGTTTTCCAACACAACAAACGATTCAAAAAATACATCGCTCCTGGTGAAGAACTACCTCCAGAAGACAAAAAGTGAACATTAGTGACTGGCCTGCACAAAACCCTGACATGAATCCTGTTGAAAACCTGTGTGGTGAACTGAAGACCAAGGTCCATGCCAGAAGATCATCAAATCTGGAGGAGCTTGAGAGATTCACCAAAGAAGAATGAGCTGGGACTCCTCAGGAGACATGTTTAAGACTTCCTGAAAACTACAACAAACTGCAGGCTGTTATCCAGCAAAAAGGACACACAGTTGACTGTTCTCAATTTTGTATCTGTCTGCAAAGTAAAATAATGTACACATCCAAAATAAAATTAGGATGTTTAAAAATGCTGTGTTGAAAATTCCTCGCTCTGAGGGGAAGCACTTGGGAATTTATTGAAGAAAATGTTCAATCTCATATGTGGGGGCTAATAATTTTGTTGTCATCTGTACGGCATTTATATACAGACATTTCTTAGCTTGTAGCCTTTTTCTTCACTGGTGGTGGGGGTGGTATTGTCTAGGATTCTTGATATTGTCCAAAGACATCTCCAGGATTATTGCTGCAGTGACCAAAATGGTTGTTGCATGAGTCTCTATGATTCTGGCAGTGGGGAGCTAGAATTGACTCATCTGCAACTCAGTGGGCTCAGATGTCAGTGGTGGTTGGATCAAAGGGGCCGGCTCCCCAGGCTGCATTTTTTTCCTCAACATGCTACCGTCTTATTATCATTGTCCTTCTAGTCATGTTTTAGCGTTGAGCCACCAGCTGCTTCGTTGTGAGTGTAGATGCCATGACTCCTCAGCCATAGTTCCCTATGTGTAACATGGATGATGTACAATTCTGTGTTGGTTGTGTGTGTGCATGTGTGTGTGTAGCATTTAGACATTATGTTAATACTATAAATAAATAAAACACAGTTATTGTAAATCTGAACACTTTACACCAACCCTTTGAAGTCGCTCCATGGCCCCTCCCACTCTGTGTTACCCCAAGGGTTAAGGATGCGAACCAAAATTACAGCTCCATGTGCCGTGTTCACCTAGTTCAAGAAAAGTGAGACAAACACAAACAAAACATGAGAACCACACAAAAAGCAGAGCGGTATTTCTAAAAGAAAGTTTACCGCATCAACCTGTCAAATTTACAGAAATCAGTTTTACTTAGTTTTTTGGGACAAGAAAGCAAGTCCTTTTAGTCCTGGTACTTTCATTTTCACTGTATCACTCACTCATCACTCATCTTCAACCGCTTATCTAGGATCGGGTCGTGGGGGCAACAGCTCCAGCAGGGGACCCCAAACTTCCCTTTCCCGTGCCACAATGACCACCTCTGACTGGTGGATCCCAAGGCTTTCCAGGCCAGTGTGGAGATATAATCTCTCCACCTAGTCCTGGGTCTTCCCCAGGATCTCCTCCCAGCTGGACGTGCCTGGAACATCTCCCTAGGGAGGCACCCAGGGGACATTCTTATTAGATGCCCAAACCACCTCAGCTGGCTCCTTTCAACATGAGGAGCAGCGGCTCTATACTCCGAGCTCCCCATGGATGACAAAGCTTCTCACCCTATCTCTAAGGGAGACACCAGCCACCCCCCCCCTAAGGAAGCCCATTTTGGCCACTTGTACCCACGATCTAGTTCTTTCAGTCATGACCCAACCCCCATGACCACAGGTGAGAGTAGGAATGAAGACTGATAAGTAGATCAAGAGCTTTGCCTTTTGGCTCAGCCCCATTTTCATCACAACAGTTCAGTGGAGCGAATGCAACACCGGCCCTGCTACGCCGATTCTCTGGCCAATCTCTTGCTCCATTGTTCCCACACTCATGAACAACACCCCGAGGTACTTGAACTCCTTCACTTGGGGCAAGACTACATTCCCTACCCGGAGTAGGCAATCCATCGGTTTCCTGCTGATAACCATGGCCTCAGATTTAAAGGTGCTGATCCTCATCCCAGCCGCTTCACACTCGGCTGCGAACCGTTCCAGTGAATGTTGGAGGTCACAGGCCAATGAAGCCAACAGGACCACATTATCTGCAAAAAGCAGTGATGAGACCCTGAGACCACTGAACTGGAAACCGTTCTCCTCCTGACTACACCTCTATATCTGGTCCATGAATATTACACACAGGATTGGCAGAGGCCAACCCCCACCAGAAACTAGTCTGACTTACTGCAAAGCAGCCAAACAAAGCTCTCGCTTTGTGAGTACAGAGACTGGATGGCACTGAGAAGGGACCCCCTCACTCCATACTCCCACAGCACCTCCCACAGTATCTCCGGGGGTGCCCGATCATATGCCTTCTCCAAGTCCACAAGTCCCTGGATGGGCATACTCCCAGGCACCCTCCAGGATCCTCGTGAGAATGAAGAGCTGGTCGGTTGTTCCACAACCAGGATGGACCCGCATTGTTCCTCTTCAATCAGAGGTTTGACTATCAGCTGAAACCTCCTTTCCAGCACCCTGGAGTAGACTTTACCAGCGAGGCTGAGTAATGTGATGTCCCTGTAATTGACACACACTCTCTGGTCCCTTTTTAAATATGGGGACTACCACCCCAGTTTGCCACTCCTGAGGCACTGTCCCAGATCTCAACCCAATGTTGAAGAGACGTCTCATCCAAGATGGTCCTTCCACACCCAGAGCCTTCAGCATTTCTGGACAGATCTCATCAACTCCCGGGGCCTTGCCACTGCGGAGTTGTTTGACTACCTCAGTGACTTCCACCAGGGAAATTGATGAAAATCCTCCATCAGCTTCAAGCTCTGCCCCTACTATAGAGGGTGCTCCGGTCTGATGCAGGAATTCCTCAAAGTGTTCCTTCCAGCCGTGGATTACACCCTCAGTTGAGGTCAACAGAGTCCTATCCTTAAGCCCCGTTTACACATAGAGGGTAAGAGCTCCCGGAAGCGTCCCGGAAGAGTTTTTGGCCGTCTTAAGGATCACATGCCATTGTTAACGCCGGCACTAGGGGGCGTGGCTTAGTTCCGGCTTTACCGGGAATCGTCGAAAAAAATTATTCAACATGTCGAATAATTCCGGGAGCGCTCCCGGAGAATTCGCGTGACGACGGAGACAACGCGAACAACGGCGTTTGATACTTTTTAATCACCATTTCATCCTGCCCCAGTTTACACCGCCATAATTGGCGGCATTGTATCCCTAACCAACGGCGTGTAAAACGGCGAAAGAGCCCACATCGGCGTCCTCAAGGGCGTTTTAACCGGCGATAGAGGCAGACAAAACGGCGGCGCTAGCAGACAGTACGCCGTTCTAAACGCCACCTCCCGGTTAACGGCGTTCCAAACGGCCAATAGGCGGCAGGCAATATAAAAACGCTAGCGCGCTGCATGCAGGCCTCTCACTCGCGGCCAGCTCCAGATATTTTTGCAGAGAAGCTCCAGTATGCCTCCTAAAAGAAAATTGGCAGCGGCAAGGAGTTACCAAGAGGTCTGGTTCAGAAGCAGAGGAGAGGTCTGTGGTGGAGACGAGCAACACGTTGAGGAGGGGGAAAAGGAGAGGAAAGAAAAGGCTGAGAGATGAGCTCCCTCCCCCTGCAGTGACAGCTGCTTCAGCCTATTATACTCTGGGGGCAGTGCCTATATGCAAAAGTTCCTGGAGTAACGCAGGATTTGCCTGGATAAATCCAGCGGTACACAGGGCATTATCGGCGGCAGCAGAACACCGCCATTCTCACGCGCGTCTTAACCTGCGATTGTAAAGGATAGAACTGGGTATTAATCCCCGTTGCCTGACGTGTGCCAGATGCTACGGCGTCAAAACGCCGCTTTATTCGGCGGATTTAGTGGCGTTTTATCCACGTATTTGTGGCTAGTACGGCGCTCAAAACGCCGGTGAAATGCTCCGCCCCTTGCCACCAGGAAAACAGCCGGAACTACCGCGAACTTCGGTCTACGTACTGCCCGCCGACAAAACCGTCTATGTGTAACCTGGGCTTTATTGTACACAGCTTGGATGGTTCCCTGTTTTCCCCTCCAAAGGTGCCTCACGGTCCGCAAGAAGCACCTTGATACCAACCGAATGTTCTTCTCCATGGTTGCTCCAAACTCTTCCAAAACCCACTGCTTTGCCTCCCCCACAGCAGAGGCTGCTGGCCTTTGGGCCTGTTGGTACCTTGCAACTACCTCTGGAGTCCTCTGAGATAACATATCCTGGAAGTACTCCTTCTTCAGTCGGACAGCTTCCTTGACCACCAGTGTAGTTTCACTGTATGTGCCACTTTAACTCCATTACAGAAGAGACCAATAATGTGATTTCACAACACTTACTTTGCTCAAACTTCCTTGAATTGTTCCAAAGGTCTGAATCAACCATAAAAATGATAAAGGCCCCTTCACACATAAGACGAATGAGGCAGAATGGTGCACGAAGGAGGATTCAAATAGCTGTTGTGAAAAATCGGAGCCACACTCGAACACCTCATACAGCAGGCACAGCCACTCAACCACAGCACATGCACTCTACATTTGCATTGGGCTTGTGCTGGAAACCCAATCGAACGGTGTCAAGATGAAGTCGTACTGCCATCTGATAGAGGTTACGACATTCGTGCAGCATGTCGTACGCAGGTCAGACCATTCGGACCACGGTCGAGAGGCTGAACGAAATGATTGGCCATATCGAACCCTGGCCGAATGTGGTGAACGAGCAAGCCTTCACACCAGCAGCTGAATGAGGGCAAATGGTGCCGAATGGCCATTTGACCCACGCTCAGCCAGAATTGAGGTTCCACCCATGAACTTCCATCAGCAACACGAATGGCGTGCGAGTGTGTTGTGCCCCCCCCCGATCAAACATTGTCTAAGTGTGGGTGAGGTGGTGAAGGCTCAAACGGTGGCCGGAGTGCAGTGTGATCACTGTCCAGTGCAGAGTGCACATCTGGATGGCTGTCCTGTCCATGATGGAACAGCTGACAGCTGAGGAACACCCGTTATGGCATATCCAGCATGTCCTGCTGGAGGTGGAATAACCAGCCAGCATTGTGTCCACACCACCACAACAGAGATAAAACTAAAAACCCAGCTGCTCCAGCTGCGTGTCACAGCGCCAGCGTGCCATCTGACCAGACAGCCACATCAAGTCACTGATGATCATGGCCCAGGCGCGCCCACTGAGGAAATGAGATGATGCCAGCACATGCAGGCACACCGAAGTCGTCAGATCACTGCCCAGGCATGCCCACAGAGACAATCAATGATGCCAGTGCATGTGGGCACATGAAGCCATGAGATCACTGCCCAGGCGCACCCATGGTCATGTCATGCCAGCGTACACGGGTGCACCAAAGCCATCAGATGATCACACGTGCATTCACCATAGCCATCATCATGTTTCATCGCTACTCAAAGCTGGAAAACGCATATCGTGCCATGAAGAACATCACCTCTCAACACTCCACCGTGATACACACGTGTTGGCAGGCTCTCATGACATGGTGAAAAATAAAAACACATATCACCTTTGGAACGTTTCAGCGGTGCCTCAGTGCCCACTGTGGACACCATCAGCCAGGCTGCCCCATGTGAAAATATCCATCTGATCATGTGAATGGCCAGCTGGCGAGGCAAATGTCATGTGAATTATAGTCCACAAGATACGGTGTCCTTCAGCGCACCACACGATGATTGGCCAGAGACAGCTGGACGTGCAGACCCTCTGTGTGGCTGGCTGATGTGTTCATGATGTGAGCGCATCATTTCATTCATGTCAGTTCCTTGTTTATGTCCATGGGCATGAACAAAAAGGAACAGAAGGATGATCATTCTTGTATTGTCTGCTTTTTATAGCAGGAATGAAATATTTTAACAGACAAAACAAAATTTGTTTCCTCAATTTCGACACAGATCGTCAAGCCATTAAGCATCAATTAAACATCATTACCAGTAACATGATTGTCTTGCATTTGAACAGTCATTGTTCTTATCACACGTGTTCTGTGCTCTCTCATTATTTGGTCCTTACACATTTTTGTTGATTTATGTACATTTGTACAACATTTAATTGCTTCTGCTGCTGTGTGAGCGTGATGTCATATCACACGTCTCACGTGGTCGCACTGTATTCATGCGCATGCACAAGAGTGTGCACGAAACCATCGCTGTGGGATCATATGGCATCCGTACACAGCTGTCTGTCTGTTACAGCAATCACTCGCCCAAATTCATGTTATGAGTTAAGGGGCCATAAGGTCTGCTTCCACCACAAGAACCTGTGGGTTATTTTTAAGTGTATAATACCTGTGTGTGTGTATCCATCACAGGGAACACCATTGAAAAGTGATTTTTCTGAATGTTTTTTGGGGCAAGTCAAGTCCCTGCTGGAGGGTATATACTTCTGAGTGGCTCTGAAATGCTCTAGGACAGGGCCGAATGCCGACTGGTCGATTTCATGCATGAGAAGATAACACCACCACCAAGTGGCATTTGTGAAATTAAGCAGAAATGAGCAGAACAACATTAAATGAGAGAAAGGGCAACAGGTGGACTGACAAAGAGGTACAGGCAACAGATGAGGTCCAGTAAAGATTCAAATCCTTGAGCAGGAATGAGAAATCTAACATCAGGGCACTAGGGTTCCCACAGAATAAGCCAAATCAGCATTATCAACACGCATGCGCCGTGACCGTGTCAAAGTTCAGGTTTACCCACTTTAGTAAACAAAGCTGTGTTACTCAAGTGTGTGATCCATTTATATCTTGCCGTTAAAGTTAAATTAGCATTTTAAAGCAGTGTTAAAGCAGCATGCCAGGTCCACACTGTTCTGAGGATAGTTGTCACAGTGGTACGTGTGGGCTGCAAAAGTGGAAACAGCAAATTTGGCCAGTATACAAATGCAAACAAGGTACCGCACATTGTATCTGTGATCCACCACACGTCCTACACACTTTTTCAACAGAACTGCAACATGCCGGAGGACATGCTGAGTGGACTAAATTAGTAAGTTGGAATTGTTACTTTTACTGTCATTTATTACATATCCCAAAAAATCCAGCCAAATACTTGATAACACAATGTCTATGTAACAGAATACTATTGCATAGATCTGATGACTATAGCCATCCACTGAACTGACTATAGTGTGAAATATAGTGCACTGGTTACCATCATACATACAAGTATACATGGTATATAATACAGATACACAGAATACGAGGTGCATCCAAAAAAATACCTGATCCTGTTTTATCCCATGCAAACAAATGAAGCATGTGAGGTGTCATTTGGTGAAGGGAACCTTCTTGTGCATGCATTAATTTTTTGTATCATCCGCAGCACACACTAGGCGTGAGCACCAACTATAAGAGTGCAGACATATACTGCCACTCTGTCGAATTTTAACATGACGGAACGACTTGAGGCGGGACTATTGACAGAGGATTTCGGCATGCAGAGAACTCATTCAGGCTTTTCTGGCTAAACACATCACTCCTGTAATTGGTGAGACTTCCTTCTCTACTGTCTTATATTTGGCTGTTCAAAACTACATTAAGACAGACTTGATTTGAGTCACAAGAAGACATCAAGCGGAACATGACGGCCCAGCTAGATACCATTCCAAAGAGGACTTCCAGAAATGCTTCTATCAATGGCAGAATGGCTGGGAGAAGTGTGTGTGTGTGTGTGTGTGTGTGTGTGTGTGTGTGAGTGAAAAAGAAAGAGAGAGAGAGTAAGAGTACAGAGTCTGAGGAATCATGGGAGTGACGTGTTTGGCCATGAAAGCCTGAATCAGCTGAGCAAAATGGAGCAGAACGGCTGAGGGACTTCCAGACGCAGTTGCTTCTCCTCTGCCATCAGCTGATTCTGTGTGAGTTTCACTGGTACTCTCCGCACACTCAAATCCTCCATTACAATGGAACCTGTGCTAATTCCCACGTCATCCGCAAGTTCTTAAATGGTAACACAACGGTCATCCATGAGTAAAGTCCATATTCTGTCAATCACTTGGTCATTTTAGCTTGTGGTCAAGTTCCTTCAGTGGAAACAGGCCTACAATGTAAACACACCTATCCATGGTACCATTTGTCCTGGACTGAGACCACCTCTTTTGGCTAGAACAAAAATGTACTGTTTGGTCCTGGCCATGATCTGGGGCAGCTTTCACATCTCTCAAACCAATAGAAAAAGTCTGAACGTCTACATCAAACAGGCTGGGTGTGACTATGACTATGACGGCACGCGCGCTCTGACTGGCGGATTTCCGGCCTGATATTTTCCCATATCAGGCTCTTACCATGACAATCGATCTGGATCTCAATAACAGATTCGCGACCTTGTTTACAATTTTCATGGCGCGAAATAAAACAAAACAAAAAGCGAACAAAGAAATTGGAGGAATTAACAACAAAAGAGCTCAAAGTGGATGTGCAAAATCAAGATGAAAACAGCTCAAACAGTCAAGAACAGATGACTGGCTGATTACCGGTCTGATATTTTCCCATATCAGACTGTTACCATGACAATCAGTCCAGATCGCGTCACATTCATTACAAACCAGAAAGCTAAAAACACGATTAAAAAAAAACAAGTCGGACATGAACATACTCCATAAATATCTAAAACAGCATCGGAAAAGAACACACAGATTGAAAGCTTTCCAGCTAACGACTGGGCCATCTGTTAGCAAGTTCGTCATAGAACTTACCATAGAACAAATGAATTATTAACCTCGCTTGCTCAGTTAATAATCCTTTAATATTTACCTTCTCCACTGCAGTCAGAGAGTAGGCATGTCTGAACATGATCCCCAGGTCAGTCTTCTGCTCTAGAGGGCCCTGTAAAGAAAAGCAACACCCACCAGTCAATGTTTT